>NC_083405.1:9562586-9682854 GCF_020745735.1 Hemiscyllium ocellatum | reverse complement strand
GAGAGGATGAGAGCGAGAGAAAAAGGGGGGGAGAGAGAGACGGGGCGAGAGAGAAGGGCGTCGAGAGAGAGAGAGGGAGGGGGCGAGAGAAAGTGATACAGGGGGCAAGAGAGAGAGGCAGGGGGCGAGAGGGAGAGGATGGGTGCGAGAAAGAGACGGAGAGGTTGAGAGAGTGAGTTGGGGGGGCGGGAGAGATATAGAGGGGGCGAGCGAGGGAGAGAGTGGGAGGGGTCGATAGAGAGAGGGTGGGGGCGAGAGTGAGAGGGGAGGGATGTGAGAGAGAGTTGGAGGGGTCGAGAGAGAGAGGGAGGGGGCGCAAGAAAGAGATGGAGGAGGCAAGAGAGAGAGGCAGGGGGCGAGAGGGAGAAGATGGTGGCGATAAAGAGACGGAGGGGGTGAGACAGAGGGAGGGGTGCGGGCGAGAGAGAGAGGGAGGGGCGTGAGTGAGAAGGGGAGGGAGCGAGAGAGAGAGAGGGAGGGGAGCGAGAAAGAGTGGGAGGGAGGCGAGAGTGAGAAGGAGGGGGCGGGTGAGAGAGAGAGAGGGAGGGGGTGAAAGAGAGAGGGGCAGGGTGTGAGAGAGAGAGATGGGGCGAGAGAGAGCGGGAGGGTCGAGAGCTGGAGAGGGAGCGGCCGAGAGAGAGAGGGAGGGAGGAGGCGAGAGAGAGAGGGAGGGGCGCGAGAGAGAGTTGGGGGGCGAGAGAGAGTCGGGGGGCGAGAGAAAGAGGGAAGGGGCGAGAGAGTGTTTGAGTGGGCGTGAGAGTGTGGGAGGGGGTGTGTGAGAGAGAGAGGGGGTGGAGCGTGAGTGAGAGGTAGGGGTGAGAGGGAGAGGGCAGGGGCAAGGCAGAGAGGGAGTGGTGTGGGCGAGAGAGACAGAGGGTGCGAGAGTGAGAGGGGTAGGAGGCGAGAGAGAGACTGTGAGGGGCGAGAGAGAGAGAGAGAGGGTAGCGAGAGAGTGAGAGAGGAAGGGGGCGAGAGAGAGTGGGAGGGGGATGAGAGAGAGAGAGGGAGGGGGCGAAAGAGAGAAGGGGAAGTTGCGAGAGAGAGAGAGAGAGAGGGGCGAGAGTGCTGGACAGGGTGAGAGGTAGAGTGGGAGTGGCCGAGAGAGAGTGAGAAAAGGGGCGAGAGAGAGAGAGGGAGGGGACGAGAGAGAGAGGGAGGGGGTGAAAGAGAGAAAGGGAAGTTGCGAGAGAGAGAGAGAGAGGGGCGAGAGTGCTGGACAGGGCGAGAGGTAGAGTGGGAGTGGGCGAGAGAGAGTGAGAAAGGGGGCGAGAGAGAGAGAGGGAGGGTGCGAGAGAGAGAGGGATGTGTGCGAGAGAGAGTTGGAGGGGTCGTGAGAGAGAGAGGGGGCGAGAGAGATGGAGGTGGGTCGAGAGAGTGGGCGGGGGCCGAGAGAGAAAGGGGGGGCGAGAGAGAGAGGGAGGGGGCGAGAGTGAGTGGAAGTTTGGCGAGAGAGAGTTGGAGGGTTGCCGAGAGAACGAGGGAGGGGCGAGAGAAAGAGGGAGGGGGCGAGTGAGAGAGAGGTAGGGTGCGAGAGAGAGGGAGGGGGAAAGATAGAGGGGGTGTGAGAGAGCAGGAGGGGTGTGGGTTGATAGAGAGGGAGTGGTTAAGAGAATGATAGAGAGGGGCAAGAGAGAGAGAGGGATGGGGCGAAAGAGAGAGAGGGAGGGGGACGAGAGAGGGGGAGGGGGCGAGAGAGAGGGAGGGGGCGAGAGGGAGAGGGCAGTGGCGAGAGAGAGAGGGAGGGGTGAGAGAGAGAGGGAAAGGGTGGTGGGAGGGGGCGAGGGGGGGCGAGAGAGAGAGGGAGGGGGCGAGAGAGAGGGAGGGGGCGAGAGAGAAAGAGTGAGCGGGTGAGAGAGAGAGGGAGGGGGCAAGAGAGAGCGAGTGAGGAGGCGAGAGAGAGAGGGAGGGCGGAGGTGAGAGGGAGAGGGCAGTGGCGAGAGAGAGAGGGAGGGGTGAGAGAGAGAGGGAAAGGATGGTGGGAGGGGTGAGAGAGAGAGGGAAAGGATTGGGTGGCAGGGGGACGAGAGAGTGGGAGCTGTTCGAGAGAGAGGGGGTGAGAGAGAGAGAGAGGAAAGGGGCGAGAGAGAGGGGGATGGGCGAGAGAGGGTGAAAGGGAGGTGGTAAGAGAGATAGGGAGGGGGTAAGAGAGAGAGTGAGGCGGCGGGCGAGAAAGAGAGTGAGGGGCCGAGAGAGAGAGAGAGGGATGGGGCTAGAGAGCGAGTGAGGAGGTGAGAGAGAGAGGGAGGGAGGAGGCGAGAGGGAGAGGGCAGTGGCGAGAGAGAGAGGGAGGGGCGAGAGAGAGAGAGGGAGGGGGCGAGAGAGAGCGAGGGGGACCAAGAGAGTGAGGGAGGGCTCGAGAGTGATAGGGAGGGGGCGAGAGAGAGAGGAAGGGTGCGAGAGAGAGAGAGAGAGAGAGGGAGGGTGCGAGAGAGAGAGGGATGTGTGCGAGAGAGAGAGTTGGACGGGTCGTGAGAGAGATGGGGGTGAGAGAGATGGAGGTGGGTCGAGAGAGTGGGCGGGGGCCGAGAGAGAAAGGGGGGGCGAGAGAGAGAGGGAGGGGGCGAGAGTGAGTGGAAGTTTGGCGAGAGAGAGTTGGAGGGTTGCCGAGAGAACGAAGGAGAGGGCGAGAGAAAGAGGGAGGGGGCGAGTGAGAGAGAGGTAGGGTGCGAGAGAGAGGGAGGGGGAAAGATAGATGGGGGTGTGAGAGAGTAGGAGGGGTGTGGGTTGACACAGAGGGAGTGGGTGAGAGAGAGATTTAGAGGGGGCAAGAGAGAGAGGGAGGGGTCGAAAGAGGGGGGCGAGAGAGAGAGAGGGAGGGGGTGAGAGAGAGGGAGGGAGGGGGCGAGAGACAGAGAGAGAGTGAGGGGGCGAGAGTTAGAGAGGGAGCTGAAGAGAGAGACTAGTGAGGCAAGAGTGAGAGGAAGATGGCGAGAGAGAGAGGGAGGGGTGCGATAGAAAGTGGGGGGCGAGATAGAGTCAGAGCTGGGGCGAGAGAAAGGGATGGGGTGAGAGAGAGAGGGAGGGGGTAAGAGACTGAGTCAAAGGGGGTTAGAAAGATACGATAGTGGGTGAGAGAGAGAGTGTGGCGAGAGAGAGGGAGGGGGCAAGAGAGAGGGAGGGGGCGAGAGAATGAGAGAGGAAGGAGTGATAGGGAGAGATGGAGGGGGCGAGAGAGAGTGGATGGGGGGCGAGAGAGAGAGGAGGGGAGAGAAAAAGAGGGAGGGGGTGTGAGAGAGAGGGAGCTGGAAGAGAGAGAGAAAGGGGGTTGAGAGAGAGAGGGAGGGGTACGAGAGAGGGAGGGGGTGTGAGAGAGAGACGAAGGGGGATGAGAGTGAGAGGGAGTGGGCAAGAGAGAGATCGAGGGTGAGAGAGAGAGAGAGGGTGTGGGTGAGAGAGAGAGAGAGATGGAGGGGGATGAGAGAGAGAGGGAGGGAGGGGGACGAGAGAGGGAGGGGATGAGAGAGGGGGGAAGGGGCAAGCGAGAGAGAGAGAAAGGGTGCGAGAGAGAGAGAGAGGGACGAGAGTGAGAGGAAGGGGGTCGAGAGAGGGAGGGGCGAGAGAGAGAGAGTGGGAGGGGACGAGAGAGGTGGGAGTGGCGAGAAAGGCTGGGAGGGGGCAAGAGAGAGTGGGAGGGGGCGAGAGAGAGAGGGGGAACGAGAGAGAGAGAATTAGGGGAACGACGGAGAGTGGGATGGGTGCGAGGGAGAATAGGAGGGGTGCGAGAGAGAGGGGAGGGGGCGAGAAGAGAAGGAGGGGAGTGAAAGAGAGTGGGAGGGGGGAGAGAGAAGGGTAGGGGCGGGTGAGAGAGAGGGAGGGAGGGGACGAAACAGAGAGTGGGAAGGGTCAAGAGAGAGAGTGGGAGGGTCGAGAAAGAGAGAGAGGGAGGGGGCGAGAGGGGGACAGGGGGCGAGAGAGTGCAGAAGGAGGCGAGAGTTAGAGAGGGAGCTGAAGAGAGAGAGCTAGTGAGGCGAGAGTGAGAGGGAGATGGCGTGAGAGAGAGAGGGAAGGGTGCGATAGAAAGTGGGGGGCGAGATAGAGTCGGAGCTGGGGAGAGAGAAAGGGATGGGGGCGAGAGAGAGTGGGAGGGGGCGAGAGAGAGTGGGAACGGAGAGAGACAGAGAGGGAGGGAGGATCGAGGGAGAGAGGAAGGGGGCCAGAAGGAGAGGAAGGGGTGAGAGAGAGAGGGCAGGGCTAGACAGAGAGAGAGGGGTGCGGGCAAGAGAGAGAGTTGGAGGGGCCGAGGAAGAGAGTGGGGGGCGAGAGTGAGTGGGAAGGGGGCGAGCGTGGGAGAGAGAGGGAGGGGGCGAAAGAGAGAGAGGGAGGGGCGAGAGAGTGCGAGAGGGGCCGAGAGGTAGAGAGGGAGGGGAGGCAAGAGAGAGAGGGGATGGGAGAGAGAGGGGAGAGGATGAGAGCGAGAGAAAAAGGGGGGGAGAGAGAGACGGGGCGAGAGAGAAGGGCGTCGAGAGAGAGAGAGAGGGAGGGGGCGAGAGAAAGTGATACAGGGGGCAAGAGAGAGAGGCAGGGGGCGAGAGGGAGAGGATGGGTGCGAGAAAGAGACGGAGAGGTTGAGAGAGTGAGTTGGGGGGGCGGGAGAGATATAGAGGGGGCGAGCGAGGGAGAGAGTGGGAGGGGTCGATAGAGAGAGGGTGGGGGCGAGAGTGAGAGGGGAGGGATGTGAGAGAGAGTTGGAGGGGTCGAGAGAGAGAGGGAGGGGGCGCAAGAAAGAGATGGAGGAGGCAAGAGAGAGAGGCAGGGGGCGAGAGGGAGAAGATGGTGGCGATAAAGAGACGGAGGGGGTGAGACAGAGGGAGGGGTGCGGGCGAGAGAGAGAGGGAGGGGCGTGAGTGAGAAGGGGAGGGAGCGAGAGAGAGAGAGGGAGGGGAGCGAGAAAGAGTGGGAGGGAGGCGAGAGTGAGAAGGAGGGGGCGGGTGAGAGAGAGAGAGAGGGAGGGGGTGAAAGAGAGAGGGGCAGGGTGTGAGAGAGAGAGATGGGGCGAGAGAGAGCGGGAGGGTCGAGAGCTGGAGAGGGAGCGGCCGAGAGAGAGAGGGAGGGAGGAGGCGAGAGAGAGAGGGAGGGGCGCGAGAGAGAGTTGGGGAGCGAGAGAGAGTCGGGGGGCGAGAGAAAGAGGGAAGGGGCGAGAGAGTGTTTGAGTGGGCGTGAGAGTGTGGGAGGGGGTGTGTGAGAGAGAGAGGGGGTGGAGCGTGAGTGAGAGGTAGGGGGTGAGAGGGAGAGGGCAGGGGCAAGGCAGAGAGGGAGTGGTGTGGGCGAGAGAGACAGAGGGTGCGAGAGTGAGAGGGGTAGGAGGCGAGAGAGAGACTGTGAGGGGCCGAGAGAGAGAGAGAGGGTAGCGAGAGAGTGAGAGAGGAAGGGGGCGAGAGAGAGTGGGAGGGGGATGAGAGAGAGAGAGGGAGGGGGCGAAAGAGAGAAGGGGAAGTTGCGAGAGAGAGAGAGAGAGAGGGGCGAGAGTGCTGGACAGGGTGAGAGGTAGAGTGGGAGTGGCCGAGAGAGAGTGAGAAAAGGGGCGAGAGAGAGAGAGGGAGGGGGACGAGAGAGAGAGGGAGGGGGTGAAAGAGAGAAAGGGAAGTTGCGAGAGAGAGAGAGAGAGGGGCGAGAGTGCTGGACAGGGCGAGAGGTAGAGTGGGAGTGGGCGAGAGAGAGTGAGAAAGGGGGCGAGAGAGAGAGAGGGAGGGTGCGAGAGAGAGAGGGATGTGTGCGAGAGAGAGTTGGAGGGGTCGTGAGAGAGAGAGGGGGCGAGAGAGATGGAGGTGGGTCGAGAGAGTGGGCGGGGGCCGAGAGAGAAAGGGGGGGCGAGAGAGAGAGGGAGGGGGCGAGAGTGAGTGGAAGTTTGGCGAGAGAGAGTTGGAGGGTTGCCGAGAGAACGAGGGAGGGGCGAGAGAAAGAGGGAGGGGGCGAGTGAGAGAGAGGTAGGGTGCGAGAGAGAGGGAGGGGGAAAGATAGATGGGGGTGTGAGAGAGCAGGAGGGGTGTGGGTTGATAGAGAGGGAGTGGTTAAGAGAATGATAGAGAGGGGCAAGAGAGAGAGAGGGATGGGGCGAAAGAGAGAGAGGGAGGGGGACGAGAGAGGGGGAGGGGGCGAGAGAGAGGGGAGAGGGCGAGAGGGAGAGGGCAGTGGCGAGAGAGAGAGGGAGGGGTGAGAGAGAGAGGGAAAGGGTGGTGGGAGGGGGTGAGGGCGGGCGAGAGAGAGAGGGAGGGGGCGAGAGAGAGGGAGGGGGCGAGAGAGAGAGGGAGGGGGCAAGAGAGAGCGAGTGAGGAGGCGAGAGAGAGAGGGAGGGCGGAGGTGAGAGGGAGAGGGCAGTGGCGAGAGAGAGAGGGAGGGGTGAGAGAGAGAGGGAAAGGATGGTGGGAGGGGTGAGAGAGAGAGGGAAAGGATTGGGTGGCAGGGGGACGAGAGAGTGGGAGCTGTTCGAGAGAGGGGGGTGAGAGAGAGAGAGAGGAAAGGGGCGAGAGAGAGGGGGATGGGCGAGAGAGGGTGAAAGGGAGGTGGTAAGAGAGACAGGGAGGGGGTAAGACAGAGAGTGAGGCGGCGGGCGAGAAAGAGAGTGAGGGGCCGAGAGAGAGAGAGAGGGATGGGGCTAGAGAGCGAGTGAGGAGGTGAGAGAGAGAGGGAGGGAGGAGGCGAGAGGGAGAGGGCAGTGGCGAGAGAGAGAGGGAGGGGCGAGAGAGAGAGAGGGAGGGGGCGAGAGAGAGCGAGGGGGACCAAGAGAGTGAGGGAGGGCTCGAGAGTGATAGGGAGGGGGCGAGAGAGAGAGGAAGGGTGCGAGAGAGAGAGAGAGAGAGAGGGAGGGTGCGAGAGAGAGAGGGATGTGTGCGAGAGAGAGAGTTGGACGGGTCGTGAGAGAGATGGGGGTGAGAGAGATGGAGGTGGGTCGAGAGAGTGGGCGGGGGCCGAGAGAGAAAGGGATGGGGCGAGAGAGAGAGGGAGGGGGCGAGAGTGAGTGGAAGTTTGGCGAGAGAGAGTTGGAGGGTTGCCGAGAGAACGAAGGAGAGGGCGAGAGAAAGAGGGAGGGGGCGAGTGAGAGAGAGGTAGGGTGCGAGAGAGAGGGAGGGGGAAAGATAGATGGGGGTGTGAGAGAGTAGGAGGGGTGTGGGTTGACACAGAGGGAGTGGGTGAGAGAGAGATTTAGAGGGGGCAAGAGAGAGAGGGAGGGGTCGAAAGAGGGCGGCGAGAGAGAGAGAGGGAGGGGGTGAGAGAGAGGGAGGGAGGGGGCGAGAGACAGAGAGAGAGTGAGGGGGCGAGAGTTAGAGAGAGAGAGGGAGGGGCGAGAGAGAGCGAGTGAGGAGGCGAGAGAGAGGGAGGGGGAAAGGTAGATGGGGTGTGAGAGAGTAGGAGGGTTGTGGGTTAACAGAGAGGGAGTGGGTGAGAGAGAGATAGAGGGGGGCAAGAGAGAGAGAGGGATGGGGCGAAAGAGAGAGAGGGAGGGGGCGAGAGAGAGAGAGAGGGAGGGGACGAGAGAGAGGGGAGGGGGCGAGAGAGAGGGGAGGGGGCGAGAGAGGGAGAGGGAGGAGGTAAGAGGGAGAGGGCAGGGGCGAGAAAGAGAGGGAGGGGGCAATAGAGAGAGAGAAGGAGGGGGCGAGTGAGAGAGAGGGGGAAGAGAGATGGGGGTGTGAGAGAGAGGGAGGGGTGTGGGCTAGAGAGAGAGGGAATGGTTGAGTGAGAGAGATGGAGGCAAGAGAGAGACGGAGGGGGCGAGAGAGGGGGAGGGGATGGGCGAGAGAGGGGGGTGAAGTAGAGAGAGAGAGGGAGGGGGTGAGAGCGAGAGCGGGAGGGGGTAAGACAGAGAGTGGGAGGGGGTGAGAGAGATAGGGGTGTGACAGAGGGAGGGGTTGGGCTAGAGAGAGGCAGGGAGGAGGCAAAGAGTGAGGGACTACGCGAGAGAGAGGGACGGGGCGCGAGAGAGAGGGAGGGGGCGAGAGAGAGAGGAAGGGGGCGAGAGGGAGAGGAAAGGCGAGAGGGACAGGAAGGGGAGAGAGGGAGCGGGAGGGGGCGAGAGGGAGCGGGAGGGGGCGAGAGAGAAGGAGGGGGCAGGTGAATGAGAGATGGTGGGGATGAGTGAGAGAGAGAAGGGAGTCGAGAGAAAGACGGGGGAGTGAGAAAGAGGGGGGCGAGAGAGAGAGGGAGGAGGTGAGAGAGAGAGTGAGGTGTTTAGAGAGAGAGGGAGGGGGCAAGACAGCGAGGGAGTGGGCGAGAGAGAGGGAGGAGGGCGAGAGAGAGGGAGGGGTGAGAGAGAGAGGGAGCGGTGTGAGAGAGAGTGGAAGGGTGGCGAGAGAGAGTGGCAGTGGGGCGAGAGTGGGGGGCGAGAGAGAGAGGGAGGTGGGTCAATAGACAGAGGGAGCGGGCGAGAGAGAGGGGGGAGTGAGCGAGTCTGAGATGGAGGGGAGCGAGAGACGGTGTGCTAGAGAGAGAGGGAGGGGTGAGAGAGACAGAGAGGTTGGGTGCGAGAGAGTGAGAGGGAGGGGACGAGAGAGTGAGAGGGATGGGCGAGAGAGACAGGGAGGAGGGGGTGAGAGAGAGGAGGGCGAGTGAGAGGAGCACGAGTGCAAGTGCGAGGCGGGCGAGTGCGAGGAGGGAGAGTGAGAGGTGGGCGAGTGCGAGAGAGAGCCAGAACGAGAGCAAGAGACACAGAAAGTTGGACAAAGTGGGCGAGCAAGGGAGAGAGCAAGCGCGTGAGCGAGACAGCGAGAGAACGAGGCAGCGAGAGAGAGAGGTGCCAGAGAGATGGAGAGAGGGGGCAAGAGAGAGAAACAGAGAGAGAGACAGAGAGAGAGTGAGTGCTAGAGAGAGAGAAAGATAGTCGAGAGAGAGAGGATTGGCAGGGAGAGTGAGGAGGAGTCAGGATAGAGAGAGAGAGGGCTGCAGAGAAAGTAGGGGAGAGTGAGAGTGTGAGAGAGAGGCCACGAGAGAGAGAGAGAGAGAGAGGAAGCAAGAGTGAAGGGATAGCGAGATGGAGAGATGGGACGAGCAAGAGGTAGAGCAATGAGAGAGAGGCGAAAGAGTAATAGTGGAGGCGAGAGACAGAGGGAAGGCCCAGAGAGGCAGAGACAGAGGGGTGAGAGAGGAAGAGATGATGCGAGAGCGAATGAGGGAGCGATGTGATATGAGAGAGAGAGAGAGAGAGAGAGGTGCCAAATAAAGAGAGGGGCAAGAGAGAGACAGGGGCGGGAGAGAGAAGGATAGACTGGGGGGAGAGAGAGAGGAGCGAGATGGAGAGTGAGAGAGAGAGAGCGGGTGGGGCGTGTTAGAGAGAGGGAGAGAGTGATCGAGAATGAGTGAGAGAGAGAGAGAACGAACGAGAGGGGATGAGAGAAAGAAGGAGAGAGTTGCGGTAAAGATGGGCAATTACGGGAGAGAGAGTGAGAGCGCGAGGGAAAGAGAGAGGGAGAGGGTGTGGGAGAGAGCGTGAGGGAGAGAGTGATTGAGAAAAAGCAAGGGAGGGGTTAGAGAGGAGCAACAGAGAGAGCGAGAAAGAGTTAGAGGAGTGAGAGGGAGAGGTGATAGAGAGAGAGCGAGAGACGTGTGCGATGGTGACATGGGCAACAAAAAGAGATATATATATAGAGAGAGAGGGGCGAAAGTGGGTGTAAGAGAGAGAGGGTCGCGCGCAAAAGAGAGAGAGGCAGGAGAGGGCAACAGAGATGGGGAGACAGAGGAGAGAAAGCGGGTGTGAGAGAGAGGGGAAAAGGAAAGCGAGAGAGAGGAGCGAGCGAGAGAGAGAGAGATGGGGAGAGGGTGAGAGAAAGAGGGGCCGAGTGAGAGACAGGGATGAGAGACAGAGTGGTGTGAGGGAGTGAAAGAGGGCTGAGGGAGAGAGCACGAGCAATAGAGAGAGAGCGCGAGAGAGAGCTGCAAGAAAGAGCAAGAGAGAGAGAGAGGGCAGATAAGAGAAAGAGCGACAAGGAGAAAGGAAAGAACGAGATTGGCAGAGTGGAAGCATGGAAGCGTGGGTGCGTGGGAACGAGGGAGAGAGGGAGCGAGAAAGAGGAAGAGTGGCAGAGGGGCAGCGAGGGAGTGGCAAGAAAGAATGAGAGAGATGGGGAGGGGTGATAGAGGGGGGTAGAGGTAGGGGGGATAGGGGGTAGAGGTGGGGGATAGAGGGAGGGGGGTACAGGGAGGGGGAACAGGGAGGGGGGTAGATGAAGGGGGTGGGAATGTCAGAGGGAAGAGGTAGAGGGAGAGGGGGAGAGGAAGGGTGGAGAGGGAGGGGGTAGAGCGAGGGGGTAGAGCGAGAGGGTAGAGCGAGGGAGTAGAGCGAGGGGGTAAGGGATAGGGGGTGTAGAGTGAGGGGGAGAATGGGTGCAAGGGGGACAAATCAGGGTGTGAAAGGGTGGCGCGGAGGTGTGGGGGAGGGGGACATTCGGTTGGGGCGAGGGGGGCGAGGGGGGCGAGAGGGGTCGAGCGGGGGTGAGGGGGATGGTGGTCGAGAGGGGAGCGAGTGGGGGCGAGGGAGACGATTGGAGTGTGAGTGGGGGCAAGGGGGGGCAGTGAGGGGCGAGGGGGAGGAGGAGTGGGGGTCGAGGGGGGTCGAGGGGCGCGATTGGAGGGCGAGAGTGGGGCGAGTGGGGGCGAGGGGTGTGTGGGGGGCGAGTAGGGGCGTGGGGGGTCGGGGAGGTAGAGGGGTACGAGAGGAGGGGCGAGGATGGCGATAGGGGTGACCGGGTTTGAGGGGGGTGGGGGCGAGAGGGTAGTGAGGGGGGCGAGTTGGGCCGGTGGGACGAGGTGAGCGAGTGGGGGCGAGGGGTGCGATTGGAGGGCGAGTGGGGAGGGCGAGTGGGTCGAGTGGGGGGCGAGTGGGACGGAGGTGGGGGAGAGGGGTGGGGGGTTAAGAGGGGTGTGCCGGGGGCGCGAGAGGGTGTGGGAGGGGGTTGGGAGGGGAGGAGAGAGGTGGAGATAGTGGGGGAGAGACAGAAGGAGAGTGCTGGCTATGTCATTTCATCATCTGTGAAACTCATTAAGACTGGCGAAGTCCCTCATCCTGATATTTTTCTGCTCAGGACTCCAGTCACTAATTTGCTGCCAGGTTCTGATAAATAACCAAAAACACAACAGGAGTTGCACTTGCAGAGAATAAGGGAGCCATGGTTACATCAACATCAGAACACGAGGAGGCTATTTAGCTTCGTGAGCCTATTCCAACATTCACCCAAATCATGGTCATCTTCATCATCATGACAAATCCTTGTCTTTGTCCGATAATCCTTCAGCATGTTCATTCCAAATCTACCAATCTCAGATTTATAATTTGCAAATAATTTCCAATCAATCGCTGTTTGTGGAACTTTATCAAACTTTGTCCATTTTTGTGTATACAAGTGTTCCCCGTTATTACACCTCAATGTTCTGACTCGAATACTTTATCTGTTTAATCTTTCTTCTTAAGTTAAGCCTTGGAATCCAAGTATCACTTCAGTAAATCTACACTGCACTTCCCCTCAGAGGGATACTCTCCTTCAGCAATGGTGCCCAGCCCTGACAGCTTGGTCTAACTAGGTTCGGATTTGCTGAAGCATGACTTCTAATCCTTTGGTATCTCGTCTTCTGTCGAGATCAATGTCAACATTCCACCGGCCCCTTGGTCACTTTTCTGAACCTGTTTGAGACATTTTCATACACTATGCAGCTGGATCAATCCCACGTAGTTTCTTTGGAGTCCACTGTCTCTCTATTTTCACAATCACAAAATATCCGATTTTGATCCAACCTCTCACTTGTTGACATAAACTCATCTGTCGTTCTTTTTTCATTTACTGAATGTATCAAGATTGCTTTCTAATACTGTGGCTCCATCTACCTACAGTTGGAATCGCTGTCATCTGCAGAGACGCCCCAAATTTTGAATGTGGCTTTCCTTTCATTATGAATAGTGAATAATAAGATCTCCAACATCGATCCGTGCAGGATATCACTAAACATATCCTTCCAATTAGAATACCTCTTATTATCTGCTCAAATGTCTCTTGTTCAAATCAAATTCCTCTGCAAAAATATCTTTTGCATCTTATTACCTTCAATGAACAGTAGAAAGGTGTAAATTCAGGGACATCCTTCGCAGTCAAATTTGCCTTGTGTTTATCTGATTGGGGGAGCAAGGAATCCCAATACATATTAATCGTTGTCTTCACTATATGGGAACTCGATCACAAAGATTAACAATGTCAAGTATTGATTCTCCTTCATGATTTATAAACTCTGGGCACATTGTGACCGAGTGGTACTCGCTTTTTTTTCAGAAACACAGGCACTGCCCAACTGTTGGCTCACACTTGTTACACCATATGGTCCTCGTCCTCTCCATCTGAATTTCATGGCAAGATACCTCGAACATGGAGAGGAGCAACTATTCCAAGCACTGAGATCCCACTAATTCACACCACCACTCATCCTAATCCATAAGAGAAGCCGACCGGTCCCGCACAATGTCCTCATCTGAACCATCCTGCTGGCTGCGTTTCTTCCCCATATGAAAGTGGTGTTGGCTCGCTGATGGCAGAAGAGAACGGAAGGATTTCTCTTCAATCTCATCTTTAGTCATTGGCTTATCAAACCTATGGGAGTATTCAGTGGCAACAGACGCAGAGGCTGGGGAGACAATAAATGATTGACATTGTTCTTTGTTATTTTCCATTGCTAACTGAAAGGTTTAGAACTTGAACTTGAAGTTAAGGGCTGAGCTAGAATCCTTGGATTAACTATCTGCTCAAGGAGCAGAGTGGGGTTACAATTATTGATTCAACACAACTTTGATATTGAATCACACATTGTTTAAGTTTCCTTGTGCACAATCACAGATCCAGGGGAAACACAAGGAACTTGGATTGAATACGTTAAGCTCATGACTGAATAAATGAATCTTGAATTAAAGCAGTGCAAGACATGTGCCTATTTGACCCACATATCCTTTGGATAGGGAAGGAGTGCTAACGTAGCAGAAGATTTGATTGATTCAAATCATCTAACTGAAGAGACACATTTCCCTGCTTAAGTCATGAGATCATTGGAAGAACAAAACATCATTTCTGGTTAAAGAATTCACCTTTCTCATCAGGTAATGAAGGCACACTGTCTCTGTGGATCGAGTCGTTGGCCACTGTTTGAACCACCTCCTCAATAGAGCTATTTCCCTTTTGTGTGGCCAGAGGTTCTGCTTTTCTCCAAGAATGGTAAGGGTGAGCTGTCTTGTTTACTGCTGCCGCTGCTGCTCCTATAGAAATGTCACAGAACAACACAGATGCATAGTTTGAGGACAAAAAAACAGTTTCTCAGTAATCGTGATTTACACAGGCTTCCTTCTCGACCTAAACCCATCAACATAGTTTTCTTTGATTTCTTGTATTCCAAGCTCCTCCTTGAATTTATCTGTTATTTGCTTCAATTATTCCTGATGAAGTAAGTTCTACATTCAAACCCCTTTTTGGTAAAGACTTTGTCGCCCTCTGCAAATTCCCCGTGAGATTTAATAGTGATTACGATTATATCCACAGATCCAGTGGGTTCTGTCATTCACAAGCAGAAACATCTTTTCCATGTCTACCCGATCAAACGTAACTGGACCATGTCATTCTTTTTCAATGAGACAAGACTGCCCAATCTTACTTGATGAATTCAAATTCAGTTTGAATATAATTCCAGTAACTATTCTTTATCTTCCCGACTGCCTCTACATCCATAGATCTCTCCGTGGTTCTACACAATTCGAACACATTTCCATTCTGTCGTCCCAGAAATAAATCCATGATCTACTTTTCTATTTAACCTCACAAACTGGTGCCACTTGCTGCCAGTGACTCATTGCTATCTGCAGATCCCTCTGCCCTATTTAAGGACATATTTCCAAAGAGGAAGTGGTCTCTTTATTCTTTTGACCACAGTGTACTACCTCACACATGGGTGGAGGTTAATCTTCCACAGCTTTGACTGCAATATTCCCTTAACCAAATCTTCCCAACAGTAAGTCTTCCTAAAAACAAAACGCCAACATATTAATGGACTTAATTTCGTCAACTATTACTTATTTGAAAAGCACTACCTGTCGAGCTCAGTTTTGAACAAACATCCTCTGCCACAGTTATCAAAATGCTACAAACTGAACGCCAACCACTCTTTACATTCATATTCATTGCAGCCTAAGAATGAGAGGTGGTATCATTGAGGGTCTATAAAATGGTCAGGGGAATGACCAAGTAGAGGCAGAGAAAATGATTCAATTACAACGAGTCGTCCTAAGTTTACAATGAAGGGAAAGTTGGAGGAATTACTTCTCTCAGAGGATGGTGAACCTGGGGAATTCACTATGTCAGAACACTGTGGATTCTGGGACATTAAGTAAATTTAAATAAGAGACACACAGATTTTTAATCAGTAATGGGTTGAAGAGTTAAGGAGGGCTGGCAGGAAAGTGGTGTTCAGGCCAAGATGAGATTCACAATCAAGCTGCCTAAATTTTAAGCATGAACACTTCTTAATAGTTCACTTGATCCTAACAAAACATTTTGTGCAAAACAAATCATATGATACATAGTTATTCAGAGAACAAAACAAGTTTGTTCATTGAAGAACCCAGAGGAAAAGGTGATGAAACAATGTGAGTTTGATATACCTCAATCATCATTTCAAGTGCAATCTCTGCATAAATTCTCCTTTTCCTCCTCGAAGTATTCAACTTCTTGAATAATTGAGAGAATGAAGTCACAGTTGTACAATACATAAATCAGACCCTTCAGTCCAACTTGCCCATGCTGACCAGATATCCTAAATTAATCTCGTCCCATTTGCCAGCATTTCTTCCATATCCATCTTCGACCATAAGACATAGGAGTGGAAGTAAGGCCATTCGGCCCATCGAGTTCACTCCGCCATTCAATCATGGCTGATGGGCATTTCAACTCCACTTACCAGCGTTCTCCCCGTAGCCCTTAATTCCTCGAGGCAACAAGAATCTATCAATCTTAAACCCTTTCTACTGATTATCAGTTTATTTTGCTTTATCAGCACTTGAAATACTGACTTTTTTTTCTCCCAACATTGGTGAAAGAAAACATAACTTCATTCATCCAAATTAATTTTGTAATCTTTCACGAAGAAACAAGTGAGAACAACAGAAAGCTGAGTGCAAACCAAAATACTGCAGCTGCTCGATATCTGGGAACACAATAAAGGTGAGGCACTGATACTTTGGTGTAACTTGCAGTCTGGCCAAATTGCAGCAAAATGCTGTTCAATTTTATCTGCAAACTATTGAATAAAATCCTCCTTGCACAATAATGAGGCAGCATTTTGGGATGTCATTTTTAAAACATATTATTATCAAAGTTACTCACAATTAAGAGTGATCACTTGGTGCTGTCTGCATAACACAGTACGAAAAGGAATTAACAGTAAAAAACACAATAACCCAAATTCAGAGTCACTAATTCACTGATGTTGCATGGGTCCAGCATTTATAAGTAATCAATTTTTAAAAATAACTACAGATACATTTAGTAACTATATTGAAGTACACTCAAGTTTCTTACTGAACAGTGACAGGATTGGACAGAGTCCGCATGGATTTAAGAGAGGGGAATCATACTTAGCAAATCTACTGAAAGAATCTACAGAGTCGAATATTAAAGTAAGAAATTGCAGGATATTGAGAAAAGCTTATCATTAAACATGGTCGACTGGGTTTTGTGAGAGAGAAACTATATTTGACAAATTTGCTACAGTTCGTTGAGGAGATAACAAGCAGGGCTGATAAAGGGCAATCCAATGCTGTTCTGTATGTGGAATTTAAAAATGCAAATGATACGGTGCTACATAAAAGTTAATTGCACAGTTGAGGAGCTCATGCTATCGGGGTAATGTATTAGCATGGATTGAGGATTGGTTAATCACGCTGGCTGTTGCTGAGTCCTCACTTGCAGTGCTGTATACAATATTAGCTCCCATATTTAATAAAGGATAAACCAACATTGGAGACCATTCAAAAAAGATTCACTGAGCTACTTCGAGCATGAAAGGGTTGACCTATCAAGAATAGATAAGCAGGGGTGGTCTTATGGAAACAAGATTCTGAGGAGCTTGACAGGGTGGATGTTGACTAGATCTTCTACCACCAATGAAGTCTCAAACTAGGGGACATTTCAGAGGGAACATTCATTTTAGAAAAAGTCAAGAATTTTTTTCTCTCAGTGAATGGCTCGAATTTTCTCACCCAAACTTTTGTGGAAGTTAAATGTGGGAGGGGAATGGTTGGGTTATTCTTCGGAGGGTTGTTCTGGCTTGTTGGGCTGAAGGGCCTGTTTCCACACAGTAGGGAATCTATGATTCTATCTCAAATTATTTTAAAAGAGGGCAGATAGATTTTTGAAATATTGAGCAGTTGAGGGCTATACGGATCAAGCCTAGAAGAGGTGTTGAGGTCTGGGTTGGCCCAGCCATGATCTGACAGAATGGCGGGGAACAAGCTGAAAGGGATGAATTGCCTACTCCTGCTCCGATTCCTTGAGGCTACATTTCATGTATTTTTTTTGTCTCCAAAGAAGAGCGTAATACAATGTGCTAAAGATTTTAGATGTTGTGAAAATGGGGTGTTTATGTACTAATTCAGATGGCATTGATTCATCAATCACAGTTATACAGTCATGAGTAGGAAGGCAATTCCCTCCATGAATAAATGAAATCTACTGCAGAGCTCACGCAAAGGGAATTCTTACCCTCAGTAAACTCTCAACCCATCCTACCTTTTGCAAAAATGCCATCCTGTTTTCCAATTCCTCCGCCTCCGACGTATCTGCTCCCAGGAGGACCAGTTCCATCAGAGAACACACCAGATGGCCTCTTTCTTTGGAGACTGCAATTTCCCTTCCCACGTGGTTTAAGATGCCCTCCAACACATCCCGCACCCCCGCTATCCACACCCCACCCCTCCAACCGTAACAAGGACAGAACGCCCCTGGGACTCACCTTCCAACTTATAAAACTTCGCATAAACCAAATCATCCACCGACATTTCCGACACCTCCAAAAAGACCCCACCACCAGGCATATATTTCCTTCCCCACCCCTTCCCACCTTCCGCATTGACCGTTCCCTCCGTGACTACCTGGTCAGGTCCACGCCCCCCCAACAACCCACCCTCCCATCCTGGCACTTTCTCCTGCCACCGCAAGAACTATAAAACCTGTGCCCACACCTCCTCCCTCACCTCTATCCAAGGCCCTAAAGGAACCTTCCACATCCATCAAAATTTTACCTGCACATCCATTAATTTCATTTATTGTATCCGTTACTCCCGATGTGGTCTCCTCTACACTGGGTAGACTGGGGGCGCCTCCTAGCAGAGTGCTTCAGGGAACATCTCTGGGACACCCCCACCAATCCATCACACTGCCCTGTGGCCCAACATTTCAACTCCACCTCCCACTCTGCCGAGGACATGGAGGTCCTGGGCCTCCTTCACCGCCGCTCCCTCACCACCAGATGGCTGGAGGAAGAACGCCTCATCTTCCACCTCAGAACACTTCAACCCCAGGGCACCAATGTGGACTTCAACAGTTTTCTCATTTCCCCTTCCCCCACCTCACCCTAGTTCAAACTTCCAGCTCAGCACTGTCCGCATGACTTGTCCGGACTTGCCCTACCTGCCTGTCTTCATTTCCACCTATCCACTCCACCCTCCCCTCCCTGACCTGTCACCTTCATCCTCTCCCCCACTCACCCATTGTACTCTATGCTACTTTCTTCCCACCCCCCCTCTCGCTTATCTCTCCATGCTTCAGGCTCACTGACTTTATTCCTGATGAAGGGCTTTTGCCTGAAACATCGATTTCTCTGCACTTTGGATGCTGCATGAACTGCTGTGCTCTTCCAGCACCACTGACCCAGAATCTGGTTTCCAGCATCTGCAGTCATTGTTGTTACCTCTCCCATCACATGACCCAAAATCTCAGCAAAAGCTGACACACTGCGCATGCTCCAGCCAACAGTGACCTTGGGTGATTGATGTCAGCACCGGACCAATGAAAGGACGGCAGGCGAAGCTGGAGGACCTAGCGGGAGGTTGATCCTCCAACCAATCACAGTGAATGAAGGGCGGGGCTAAAGAAAACCATGTGATCACCCTCGCGCCCGACACAGAGTCGCTGTAATGAATGCTCGGGAAGTTATGGAGCGAAAGGAAACGGTAAAGAAAGAAATAAACAGGGAAACGGGAGAAAAACTGTGTTGCTATGAGCAGAGAGGTTTTACAAACAAATTGTGCACGTTGGAAAACACAAATTTGAACGTCCCAAGCCCGTGTTTGCAGTAAATGGGGAATTGCCTCAGCGCGGCTGCAGGCCTGAATGAGCGCCGCCATCTTTATTCGGGACAACGATTCACTGGACACGTGTGGAGCCGCCATCTTTGTAGGGGGCACGGTGCAGCCAGGCGCATGTGCAGCCTGTCTCTAGTAGCGAGTCATTGTGATGACAGCAGCCAATCCTGCTCTGATTCACCTCTGGGCTCCCTCAGGACCACTTTGTCAATGTCGAGCTTCCTCAGTCTCGAACCATGGGTGTATTTTTGGTCTGTCTAGTACTGTATTATTACTTTTATAGACCCTTTGTAAATGAGTTTTTCACTGCGGCCCAGCCCCTGACCATGTGTTGCTCTATCATGAGATTACATTTTTCTTGAATATTTTTGACATTCAAGAATTCTTTTTTCCAATAAGCAAGTGTATTTTTCTTCCATTTCTGACGATCAAATTCGGAACCATTTTCATTCCCTGTAATTCATTTTGCATTCCCTGAAGCATCAACTGTGTTTCTCCTTCCACAGATCCCAGTGATTAATGCCAAAGCCCTGTTGCCCGTGGAGAGTGTGATGTTTGACTTTCGTGTACAGCTGCAGTTTGTGTGGTGAAGGTATTCCCACAATGTGGTTGGGTAAGAGACATTACAGATTATTCATTACAGCAACAGTGATGATTCGAAGATAATGTGCAAATCAAGAACGTTTGTAGTTTTATTATCATGCTTTCACAAAAATATTATTGAGAACTTTAGGTATGAGGCCGGAGATGGAGATATTTGGTCAGGTGACCAAAAGCATTGCCAAAAGGTAGGTTTTGAGGGATGTCTTAAAAGTGGAAAGCAGACCTGTGAGGTTTTGTCTGCAAATTCCAGACCATGTTGCTTTAGCAACTGTCGAATCAGCCAAACAATTGAAATAATGAATTAACAAATCATTGGGAGTCTCGAAGAAAATGGGTTATCGAGGTCTCAAAGGATGTGTGGTGAAGGGAGCTAGGGATGATCACAGCCAGGAATTATATGAAGAGTGAGTTTTCTAAATTGTTGTTGCTTATGAATAGGAGCCTTTTTGATGGATCAACATGTTTTGGGAGAAGTGAGCACATGGGCGATAGAGCTTTCAATTTTTCTTGAGATTACAGAGGGGTTGAATTTGGGAGGCTGGCTAGGAGTTTGTTTGGATAATTAAGTCTGGAGATAACACACAATGGATGGGAGTTTGAGTATATGAGCTGAGATGAGGGTGCAATCAGCTAGAAATAGTGGTGTTGGAGTGGGACTGGGCTGTCACCCTCACCTTACCTCTGCGATTCAGCTGGTTGTCAGGTTGTGAATCAGGGCGGTAACACAATTGGGAGCTGCTGCTTGGTCGTCCTGCTAATGACTACTTCCATCACTTTACTGCTGATCGAGTTGGACTGATGGAGGGAAATTGTTTGGGTTGGATTGCCCTGTGTTTTTATTTGAACATCCCTGGACAATGTTCCACATTGTTGGTAGATTCCAGTGCTGGAGTGGTACGTAGCTTGTGCTCCAGAACTTGCCACCCACCAAGCTATCAGTATTATTGCCAGAATGTTAGCAGGACCGAAAGCCTTTACACTACTTAACCATTTTGTTGATATTATTCAAATTAAATTGAACTGGCTTAAAGCTCACATCTGTGACGTTAGGAACCGTTGGAGAATGCTGAGATGGATCAACCCACTTTGCATCTGGCTGAAAATTGCTGCAAATGCTGTCATCTTATCTTTTGCATGGATGTGTGAAGCCCCTCCATCAGTAAGGGTGGGGATATCTGTAGTGCTTCCTGCAACGAGTTGTTTAATTGTCCATTACCATTCACAACTGGGTGTGGCAGAACTGCAGAGCCCTGATCCACTCCATTAGATGTAGGATCACTTAGCTCTGTTGCTTACTGCTGATGCTGTTTGATATGCAGATGGTCCTGTTTGGTAGCTTCACCAGGTTGGCACTTCATTTTTAGGTATGCCTGGTGCTGCTCATGGCATGCCCTCCTTTCCTGTCCATTGTGATAGGTGAGTGCGGGATGTACAAACCCATGAGATTCTAGATTGTGCTGGAGTACAGTTCTGTTGCTGTTGTTATCCCACAGTGCCTCAGAGAGATCCAGTTTGAGTTCCTACATCTGTCCCATTTAGCACGGTGATAGTACCATTCAGCACAAGGGAGGTTTTTCTCAACTTTATGGAGAGGCTTTGTCTCCAAAAGAACTGTGGGATGGTCGCTCTTACCGATAGTGTCATGGACAGATGCATTTGCAGCTGGTAGATTCATAACAATAAGATGTAGTATCTTTTTCCCTCTTGCTGGTTCCCTCATCACCTGCTGCAATCCCCATTTGAACAGTTCTGTCCTTGAGGACTGAGACAGCTCAGTCTGAGCTACTCAATCAGCTTCACCTTCCCAGAAGTCCTTCGCTCCAACCTCGCACCTCTAATGTTCCATGTCTTTTTTTTCACTGGAGAAGGATGTGGAAGCTAGAGAGTTTGGAGAAATGAATAGTGATATCTTGAAAAGCCTCTGTTACAGAGGAGGAGTTTCAGGATGTCTTCAATTGCATCAAGGTGGATAAAGCCTTGGGACCTGATCAGGTGTATTCCAGAAATTTGTGGGAAGCTCGGGAAGTGATTGCTGGGCCCCTCCCTGACATATTGGTATTATCGTTCGTGACAGGTGAGCTGCTGGAAGACGGGTGCCATTTTTTTTAAAAGAAAGGTGATAACAAAAGGCCAAGGAACATGAGAACAGTGAGCCTGAAGTCAGTGGCAGGCAAGTTGTTGGAAGGGATTCTGAGGGACAGGATGTCCATGTATTTGGAAAGACAAGGAATGATTAGAGAGTCATCATGGCTTTGTGCGTGGGAAATTGTTGCTCTAACCTGATTGATTTTTTTATTGAAGAAGTGCTAGGAAGATTGATGAAGACAGACTGTGGACATTGTCTATATGGGCATTGAACAAGGTTCCACAAAGCAGACTGGTTAGCAAGGTTAGATAACATGGAATGCAGGGAGAACTATCTATTTGGATACAAAACAAGCTTGAAGGTAGGAGACAGTGGGTGGTGATGAAGGGTTGCTTTGTGGACTGGAAGTCTCTGAAAAGCAGTGTGCTGCAGGAATGGATATTGGGTCTTTAAATAAATGATTTTGATGTGAATATATGAGGTAGGTTTACAGAAAATACAAAATTGTAGATGCAGTGGACAGTGAAGAAAGTTAGTTTATAATACAACAGGATCTTGATCAGATGGGCCATTCGAGTGAGGAATGGCAGATGGAGTTCAATTTAGACAAATGTGAGCTGCTGCATTTTGGTAAGGCAAATCAGGACAGGACTTAATGCATTTAATGGTAAGTTCCTGGGGAGTGTTGCTGAAAAAAGAGGTACATTGTTCCTTGAATGTAGAGTCGCAGGTTGGCAGGTAGTGAAGGTGGTGTTTGGTATGCTTATATTTATTGGTTAATGCATTGAATACAGGAGCTGGGACGTCATATTGTGGCTGGATAGGACATCTGACAATGAGAACCTTTTTCCACGTATGGAGTCAGCTATTACGAGGGGGCATAGCTTTAAATTAAGGGGAGGTAGGCATAGGACAGATGTTAGGGGTAGATTCTTTACTCAGCGAGTCGTGAGTTCATGGAATGCCCTGCCAGTAGCAATGGTGGACTCTCCCTTTTTATGGGCATTTAAACGGGCATTGGATAGGCAAATGGAGGATAGTGGGCTCGTATAGGTTAGGTGGGCTTGGGTCCGTGCAACATCGAGGGCCAAAGGGCCTGTACTGCGCTGTATTTTTCTATGTTCTATGATAAAGCCATTTCAGGAATTCCGTTTTCAGTTCGAATTTTCCTGTTCTGAGTAGGATGTTGTGAAACTTGAAATGGTTCAGACAAGATTTACAAAGATTTGCTACAGTTGGAGGATTTGGGCTACCCGGAGAGGCTAAATAGGCTGGGGTTAATTTCCCTTGAGAATCAAACACTGAGAGGTGACGTTTTGGAGATTTATAAAATCACGAGGGGCGTGGATATGGTGAACAGCTGGGGTCTTTTGTTTCCCCCAGGTTAGGTGAGTCCAAAACAAGACCACGTGGGTTTAAGTTGAGAGGGAAAAGATTTAAAAGGAATCAAAGAAGCAACGTTTTCAAGCTGAGTGTGGTGTGAGAATGGAATGAGCTGCCAGATGGAGTAGTGGAGACTGATACAATTACAACATTTAAAAGGCATCCAATTGGGTACGTGATCAGGAAGGGTTTTGAGGAATTCAGACCAATAGCTGGCAAGTGGGACTCTGTTAGTTTAGGATTCCTAGTTGGCATGTGCGAATTGGTCCATTGTTTCTGAGCTGTACATCTCAGCACAGATAATTCTTGGATCTGAGAAGGTTAAGCAATGATTTTGAACAGGGGCAAATTTGTTTCTGGGATATTTTAATTTGCAGAGAGAGGGGAATTGTTAACAATGTCACAATATTAGTAACTACTTTAAGTTAAATGGAAAATAACGTGAATATGTGACCTATGTTTTACTGAGTACATTCTGAGCATCTGGGGCAGTCTGAACAGCGGGTGGACAGAGATTCAGCAGGTGTTCTTAAACAGATTTGCAATTTTACTTTTTACAGAAAGATTGGGAGGCTGTGGGTAAATGCGAGGGGAGTTGGGACGGATTTGCAGCATCTCCAGAGGGAGAGCATACAGCCTCAATGGGCTGAATAGACCCCAGCCCCTGTGCTCTGTGATACTGCCCTATTCACGGTGAAGTATGAATCTCATCCCAAGGCAGAGAGCGCGAGGAGCCCACCACTCACTTCACAATAGGGGGTGGCTTGATTGATGGCAGCTCCAGACCAATGAGAGGAGATTCTGTGTGGTCCTGCAGCCAATGGGAGTGAATGAGAGGTGTGGCCAGAAAGACGACACCTGTCCATGAGCTGGGCAGATGCAGTGCCACTGGGTGGGGGTGGGAGAGACAGCAGAGACTGGGACAGAGGCTGTTGGACCTGAATTACAAACTCCCGGTAAATTAAAACCAAAAGAACTGCCGATGCGGTAAATGAGAAACAACAACCGGGAGGTTCTGGAGAAGCTCAGCAGGTCTGGCAGCATCTGTGACGAGAAATCAGAGTTAACGTTTCAGATCCGGTGTCCCTTCCTCACAGCTGATGTTACTGTGAGAACAAATGTTGGTTTATATGCAGAAGTAGGGTTTAGTGGAGGATGTAAGGAGTAAAGGATAGGTAGGGATAGAGCGAGAAGAACAGTTGGGTAAAGGAGTAGATAACGATCTGGCTGGGGAGGGTGACTAGCTGTTAATGGAGACTGTTAGTGGCTAACCATAGGAAGTGTGTAATTACAGGCTGTGAGAACAAGGCCTAGTGTGTGGGGTAGGGGGCTAGGACATGGGGTTGTTAAGCTATGGATAGCCACTAACTGTCTCCGTTGTAAGCTGTTCCCCACATACATCACTCCACGATTGGAGCTGCAGATGGGTTGCACAGTGGTTAGCACTGTTACATCACAGCGCCAGAGACCCGCGTTCAATTCCCACTTCAGGCAACTGTCTGTGTGGAGTTTGCACATTCTCCCCGTGTCTGTGTGGGTTTTGTCCGGGTGCTCCGGTTTCCTCCCACAGTCCAAAAGTGTGCAGCTTAGGTGAATTGGCCATGCTAAATTGCCCGTAGTGTTAGATGTAGGGGATTGGGTCTGGGTGGGTTGCTCCTTAGGGGGTTGGTGTGGGCTTGTTGAGCCAAAGGTCCTGTTTCCACACTGTAAGTAATCTAATCTAAAAGAAACTCTTGAATATCTTCCCTGAACCCTTCTGTCCTCCTTAAATATGTATCTTAAAGTTGTTCTCTTTAATCAATGTTTCCAGCATTCGTGAAACACTTTAGGAGAATTGTCAGTGTGAAAGGCTCCATACAATGCAGGTAGTTGTTGTTAATGTCTGACATCAGGAGAAACGGGAATGAACCCTCACTCTTATACCTCTTATAAGAAGATGGGGATGGGACTGGAAGACCAGACAGTGCCTGGCGGTCCTCCAACCAATCGGAGTGAATGAGGGGCGTGGCTATAAGCAACCACGTGATAAGCTTCACTGACAGTACAGTGTGTGTTGTGAGCAAGGCATTGGAAATGTGTGAAGGTGCAGGGCAGGGGGAAGGAAAGACATATTGACCAGGAAGAGAAGGAAATTTTAATGGAACGGGCTGAGACATTTTACAGAACTTAGTGCACAATGTAAAACACAAATTTGAAAATCCCAGGACCGTGTTTGTGGCAAACAGGAAAATGCTTCAAATGGTGAATGTTGCGAGTGAGCGCCGCCACCTTTATTGGGGGCAGTGATTCATGGGACAAGAGTGTGGCAGCCAACTTTGTGAGGGACAAGCTGCAGCTTTGCTTGGCAGGGAGTGATAGGGCAGGATTTACAGAGTGTCAGAGTCAGGGTGATTTCAATGTCAGAGTATGATGCTGGAAAAGCACAGCAGGTCAAGCAGCAGACAATCGGTGGGAAGGAAGATGGACAAGAAGGTGGTGCCGAGCTGGAAGGCTGGATCTGGGATAAGTGGGGTGGGGGGAGTGGAAACGAGGAAACTGGTGAAATCCACGTTGATCCCATGTGGTTGGAGTATCTGAACACAGAAGATGAGGTGGTCTTCCTTCATGGAATCAGATGCATGGGATTTGGTAGTGGAGGTGGCCCAGGACCTGCATGTCCTTGGTGGAGCGGGAAGTGGAGGTAAAGTGTTGGGAAACAGGGTGTTTTACTGTTACTTTCGCAGACCTTTGGTAAGTTAATTTTCCTCTGCTGCCCATCCCCTGACAATGTGCTGCTCTCTAAACGGATTGAATTTTCCACAATCACTTTGCCAGTGAATAATTCCTTTTTACAACAGAGTGCATTTTCCTTCCATTTCTGACCATCAAATTCTGCACCATTTTCATTCCCTGTAATGCATTTTGCACTCCCTGAAATATCAACTCTGTTTCTCCTTCCACAGATCACAGTGATTAATGCCAAAGCCCCATTGCCTGTGGAGAGGGTGATGTTTGACTTCCTTGTATAGCTGTAGTTTGTGTGGTGAAGGTGCTCCCACAATGTGGTTGGGTAAGAGATGTTACAGATTATTCACTCAGCGACAGAGAAAAGTTGACAATGTATGGGCAAATCAACAACAGTTTGTATTTTTATCATTTTTATAATTTCACAGAAATACTATTGATAATTTCTGGCATTAGGCAACAGATGGGTATATTAGGTCAGGTGATCAAAAGAATTGCCAAATAAGCAGGTTTTCGGGAATACCTTAAAGGAGAAAAACAGATATGAAAGGGTTAGGATAAGAATTCCAGACCGCGTTGCCATGGCAACAGTAGAAACAGCCAATCCGGTGAATCAATGAATAAACACACCGTTGGGAATCTGAAAGAAAATGAGTTGTTGAGGTCTCACAGGTTGTGTGGTGCAGGGAGACAGGGATGTTCACAGCCAGGAATTACATCAAGGGTGAGAATTTTAAGTTGCTTGTAAACGGGAGCCTTTTGTTGGATCAGCAAGTTATAGAGCAAGTGAGCACTTGGGCAGTAGAGTTTAAGATGTTCTTGAGATTATATGTAAGTTGAATGTGGGAGGCTGACCAGGAGTGTGTTTGGATAATGAAGTCTGGAGATAACACAGGGATGGACGAGTATTTCAGTAAATTAGCTGAGACTAGGGTGGAGTTGGGTGATCTCACGAATGTAGAAATAGAATGTAGAGTCACGCTCCTCCTCCTCATCATCATCATCACTCCCCCTCACCAATTCACAGATGTTGTTCCTTGTTCTGTCTGTCTTTTCTGGTTATGTCTTGCTTACCCATTCTGCTACTAACTAATATTTGACTTCAAGGTTGTTGGAAAATCCTTCTCCATCTCCACTCTCCCTTTCCTTTCTGAAGTCGTTGTATTTGGTGTCCCTCAAGGATCTAGTCTTGGTCCCTCCAGTTTCTCACCTACACATTGCCAGGAGGTGACATCGTCCAATAGCACAGTGTTAGGTTTCACATGTACACTGACAAGGTCCAGATCTCCCTCACCGTCATCCCTCTCCATTGCTCCACTGTTATTCTGTTATCAAACTGCTTGGAGGGGATGGTGCGAGTTTCTAACCTGATCTGACAGTGACGGATTTTATAAACTTGTATTACAGGTGGACATTCAGATGGTAACCTCAGTATTTGTAACACCAAACTCTGACAGAATTACTCAATTCATCAGGACATGGATATTTGCATTTAGTTGTGAGTATTGTGTTCCGGCTCATTCCTATTTGATGCATAAAAGTTCTCCTTTGAATCAAACCATCCTGTCAACAGATGTCCCCCAAGTTTTTCTTATATGTCTTGTCAACAGTTTATAATGAGCTGATGAGTGTAAGGTTGATTATTCTAATGTATAATTTCTGTAAACCCCTCTGTCACAGTGCAGCCACAATTTCCTCTGTTACAAGGAGAACAATCTCAGTTTCCCCAACCCCTGATTCCCCAATGTCTGTTTGCTCTCTATAAGGCATAAATCAGGATTGTGTTGGAACATTCTCCACGTGCCTGTATCAGTGCAGCCCCCAACAATATTAAAGAAAGAGAACATCCTCCAGGACAAAGCACTGTGCCTGAGTGGTGTCCCATCCACCACCATCAGCATTCCCTCTCCCCATCCCCGGGGTACAGTGGCATCACTGTGTAAAAGGGAAAGTCAGCATTGTCCTCCCAGACCATAGGGCTGCTCTCTCATTAGGGAGAAATGTCTGGTGGTGGTTTAACCTGAAGGTTACCCAGCCCACGCAAGGGGAGAGGTTAGAGAGGAGAGTCCATCTATTGTGGATGGATATTCTTGATATGTACCATTAACACCCATGTCCCTGCAACTAAAATCCCCCATTCCTTGTACCATCCTGGTAAATCTCCTGTGACCCCTCTCAGGGACCCTGCCATCCTTCCCAATGTATGGGCGACCTCTGGTTTGCACAGACCCAGCTGCTCTGTGTTCCTGTGGGTGATGTCGTCATAGAGCAACAGTTGCACTAAACCTCACTCTCTGTAAGGGTGGGAGACACAAATCCCGAAAACATTTGAGATGTATTTAGTGTGCACTTGCGATGCCATGATAGCTGGCACTTTTCCACAAGTACTGGAAAATAGATCAGGATAGTTCGGTGGTAGTTTTCTTTCTCACAGATGGATCACCAGAGCCTTTTTCTGTTCTGTGTACAGCTGAGATGTTTATTATAGGAATATGACATACTCCATTGGACATCAGGTCAGAAAAGTTGATACTAGAATAGATGACACATTGTTGGTCGATGTTTTTGGGAGAAAAATGAGATAGAAAGTTGTAAGAGGAAATTCAGAACCTCAGCTCAGGAATCAGAAAGGGTCATCATCAAGTGAGAAATAAAAATTGGGCATCGTGAAGGCTGGAAATAAAGAAAGGCACATATAGCAGAGCTTTGAGAGAGGGGAGGGGATTAGAGATAGGGAGGATAATGAAGGTGGAGGACATGAAAGTTGGAAAGGATTAAGAGGATGGAGGATGTTACAGAGATAGGTATTTATGATAGAGGTTTTTGGGTTTTGAGGCTGGAGAGGAATTATTGAGATATGGAAGAGTTGTAAGGCTGGATGAGGTGGCATTGACAGGGAGAGTTCCGAGCACACAGGAATTTACAGAGGTAGCGAGCGTTAGAGACATAAAGTTATACAGCACTGACACACACTGTGTGGTCCAACCAGTCCGAGTTGACCATAAATTCGAACTGAACTAATCGCATCTGCCTCTACTTGGTCCAAATCCAACCCAGCATTCCCTATTGATATACGGGTCCAAATGTTTTTTCCTCTTAGAATCTCATTCCCCTACCGTTTAACTCTACATTTAACCCTGACTAATTCACTAAACCTAATCATCCCTGATCACTGTGGGCAATTTAGCACGGCCAGTTCACCTACCCTGTATATCTGTGGTCTGTGGGAAGAAAGGGGAGCACCTGGAGGAACCCACGCTGACATGGGGAGGAATATCCAAACTCCACATGGACAGCCACCCGATGCAGGAATTGAACCTGTGTCCGGTGAGGCAGCCCTGCTAGCCACTGTGCCACACTGAAATTGTAATTGCATTCACAGCTACCACGTCCTCTGCAAGTATATTCCACACATGAACCACTCTCTATGCAAAAACAAAAAATAAAATCCCATACGTCATTTTAAAGCTTTCCTCCTCTCACTTTAAAATGTATGTACCCAGTCTTGAATCGCAATCCCTCCTGGAAAGGGCACCTGCTGCTCACATTACTGATAGTCTTCAGGATTTTATAAATCTGGTCACCCCTCAGCCTCCTACACTCCAGTGAAAGAAGTCCCAGCCTTTCCAGACTCTGCTTAAAATTCAAACCATCCATTCCCATTAACCTACTGGCAAAACTCTTCTGAACCCACTCCAGTTTAATAATATCCTTCCCATGACAGCACAACCAGAACTGGGCACAGTATTCCAGAAGAGGCCTCCCCAACGTCCTGTACAACCTCAACATCCCGTCCCAACTCCTATACTCTGAGATCTGAGCAATGAAGACAAATGTGCGAAACACCTTTTTAACCTACCTGTCCACATGTGACACATACTTCAAAAATCTGAACACCGAGGTCTCTTTGTTCTATATCACTTCTCATGACCTGACTTTTAATGAGTGTAAATCCTGCCTTTTTTTAAATCAAGATGTAATATTTTGCATTAATTCCAATCCAAAACATCCTTCGAGTATAAAGGCAGTAGGAGTATACTGAAGAGGCCAGGACACAGCTTTGGCGAATAGGGTGAAGGATGGGGTTGGAGGGAGAGAGACAGAACGAGTATTTGGCATCATTGTTCACTGTGGAGAAGGACATGGGAGTTATGGAATGTCGGGAAATAGATGGTGACATATTGAAAAATGTCCATATTACGCAGAAGGTGGTACTGGATACCTTGAACTGCATAAAGGTGGCTAAATCCCTAGGATCTGATCAGGTGTGCCCTAAAATTCTGTCGGAAGTGAGAGAAGTGATTGCTGGGCCACTTGCTGAGATTTGTGTATTATTGATCGTCACAGCTGAGGTGCCAGAAGACTGGAGTTGGTTAATGTGGTGCTACTGTTTAATGAAGGCGGTTTGGACAAGCCCGGTAACTACAGACCCGTGACCCTGACGTCGGTGCCAGACAAGTTGTTGGAGGGAACCCTGAGGGACTGGATTTACATGTATTTGGAAAAGCAAGGACAGACCAAGATTGATGAAATTGATGTGCTGGAAATTTTGGAAAACATTAAGATTGATAAGTCCCCATGGCCAGACCAGATTTATCCTCGGCTGCTCCAGGAAGCGAGAAAGGAGGTTGCTAAGCCGCTGGCGAGGATATTTGCCTCTTCACTCCCTACAGGAGTCGTACCGGAGAATTAGAAGGAGGCGAATGTTGTTCCTCTTTTCAAGAAGGGAAATAGGGAAATCGGTGACAATTAGAGACCAGTCAGACTTACGTCTGTTGTCAGCAAAGTTGTGGAAATAATCTGAGGGATAGAATTTATGACAATTTGTCAAAGCATAATGTGATTATTGATGAGGTGTCAAGACAGGTCGATGACTGCACAGCAGTGAATGTGTTATAAATGGATTTCAGCAAGGCATTTGTTAGGGTTCTCCATGGTAGGCTCATCCATAAAATCAGGAAGTATGGGACACAGGGAGATTTGGCTATCCAGATTCAGGATTGGCTGGCTGACAGAAGGCAGAGAGTGGTTGAAGATGGAAAGTATTCTGTCTGGAGGACAGTATTGAGTGGGGTCCCGCAGAGCTGTGTTCTTGGGTCTCTGTAGGATTTATAAATGACTTGGATGAGGAGGTTGATGGTTGGGTTAGTAAATTTGCCGATGACACAACGATTGGAAGTGTTGTCGATAATCGTGAGGGCTACTGCAGGCTGCAGCGTTACATAGACAGGATGCAGAGGTGAGCTGAGAAATGGCAGATGGAGTTCAACCTGGATAAATGGGAACTTGAATGCTGAATATAGGATTAAAGACAGGATTCTTGGCAGTGTGGAGGAACAGAGGGATCTAGGTGTGCAAGTACATAAATCCCTCAAAGTTGCCAACCAAGTGGATAGGGTTGTTAACAAAGCAAATGGGTTTTTGGCTTTCATTAACAGGAGGATATAGTTTAAGAGCCGTGAGGTTTTCCCACAGCTCTACAAGTCCCAGGTGAGACCACACTTGGAATTTTGTGTCCAGTCTTTGTCTCAATACTATAGGAAATTTACAGAGGCTTTGGAGAGGGTACAAACAATGTTTACTCGCATGCTTCCTGGACTGGAGGGCTTCCTGTCTGAAGAAAGGTTGAATAAGCTCGGACTTTTCTCTCTGTAGAAAAAGAGGAAGAGAGGAGACCTGATAGATGTCTACAGAGACTTTTCCCCAGGCAGGATTGACTTGTTTGAGAAGTCATACTATGAAGATATTAGGAGGAAGGTATAAAGGACGTGTCTGAGGTAGGTTTTTTACACGGACTTGTGAATGCATGGAATGCGTTACCAGTGGTGGTGGTGGAAGCGACGTCATTGGGGACAAGACATGCACATGGATAGCAGTGAGTTGAGGGGTGCGTAGGTTAAGTTACTATGTTTTACATTAGGATTAAATCTCGGTATAACATCGTGGACGTAAGGGTCTGTTCTGTGCTGTACTTGTCGATGTTCTATGATTAGGGATAGTCGGCATGGCTTTGTGTGTGGGAAATCACGTGTCTCGTGCTTGATTGAGCTGTTTTTGAAGAAGTAACAAAGAGGATTGATGAGGGAAGAGCGGTAGATGTGATCTCTATGGACTTCAGTAAGGCGTTTGGTAAGGTTCCCCATGGGAGACTGGTTAGCAAGGTTAGATCTGACAGAATACAGGGAGAACTAGCCATTTGGATACAGAACTGGCTCAAAGTTAGAAAACAGAGGGTGGTGGTGGATGATTGTTATTTGGACTGGAGGCCTGTGATCAGTGGAGTGCCACAAGGATCGGTGCTGGGCCCTCTGCGTTTTGTCATTTCTATCAATGATTTGAATGTGAATATATGAAGTATAGTTATTACGTTGGCAGATGAAACCAAAATTGTAGGCGTAGCGGACAATGGAGTATGTTACCTCGGATTACAATGGGATCTTGATCAGATGGGCAAATGGGCTGAGGAGTGACAGATGGAGTCTAACTTAAATACATGCAAGGTGCTGCATTTTGGAAAAGCAAAGCTTAGCAGGACTGATACACATAATGGTCAGATCCTGGGGAGTGTTGCTGAACAAAGAGACCTTGTAGTGCAGATTCATAATTCCTCGAAAATAGAGGCGCAGGTAGATAGTGCACTTGAAGAAGTGTTGAGATGATCACACCAAGCACTACTGATGCTGCCTGAGCTGAACACAATGACCAGGATAGATAAGATGGGGGCATTGCTGGAAGTCAGAGACTATACAATGTGGACCTGGGGAAGTGCAGCAGGTCAGGCAGTGTCAGAGGAGCAGGAAAGTTGATGTTTTGGGTCAGGACCCTTTGTCAGTCCTGATGAATAGTCCTGACCTAGAACGTCAGCTTTCCAACCCCATCGTATTCATGCTGGTCATCAAACACCTATTTATTCTTTTCCCACGTTCTGGCACTCAGCGTGTAATCGATATTGTAGTGCCTGGTGTGATCATCTAAACACTTCTTCAAGGCTGCATTGTTTCCTGCATCTGTCACAGTTTCAGATGCTGCCTGACCTGCTGAGGATCTCCAGCACTTTTTGTTTTTATTGTTGATTTCCACCATTTTGCTGAGACACGTAGAGTCAGAGAGTTATCCAGCACGGAAACAGGCCCTTCAGTCCAACTCGTCCATGTAGACCAGATATCCTAACCTGATCCAGCTCCATTTGGGAGAGTTGGCCTATATCACACATGAACACTTTCTCTTCTTGTACCCCTCCAGACGCCTTTTAAATTTAATTTGGCATCATTCCTATAGCATCTCATTCCATACGCTCACCAACCTCTGAGTGAACCGTTTGGCCCTCAGGTCCATTTGAAACCTTTCCCCTCTCACCTAAAACTCAATGCCCTGTAGATTTGAACTCTCCGACACTGGGTGGAAACAAAGACTTTGGCTATTCACCCTGTCTGTGCTTCTCCGTAAGGTAACCCCTCAGTCTCTGACATGCTAGGGAAAAAATCCCCAACTTTTTCAGCCTTTCCCTTTAACTCCACAGTCCTAACAATTACCTTGCAGTTATTTTCTGAAACCTTCCTCAATGTTTGAGAAACAGAGTCATAGAGATGGACAGAATGGAAACAAACCCTCTGGCCTAATTGTCCGTGCCAACCAGCTCATTTATACATGTACCAAGCAAGTTGTCCCTACGGTCCCCTTCAAGTCTTTCCCTTCTGACGTTAAACCTATGCCCTCTGCTTTTGGGCTCCCCTATCCTGGGAATAAAGAAACTGACTAGTCACCCTGTTGTTGCTCCTCAAACTTTATAAAGTTGTATAAAGCCATCCCACAGCATCTTCTGCTCCAGGGAAAATAGCCTCAGCCCCTCCCTATGGTTCAAATGTTCCAATACTGGGAACACCCTTGTAAATCTTTGCTCAACTTGTTCAGATTTCCCAACATCTTTCCTGTAGCAGGGATACTGGAATTGAAAGCAGTCTGGGGATTCCAAAAGTGGCCGAGCTAATATACTGTACAACCAAAACATGATCTCCCAACTCCGATACTCAATGCACTGCCCAATAACAGCTAGCATACCGCACACCACCTTCACCGACCAGTCTACCTTCAACCCCACTTTCAAGAAATTATCAACCCACACTGCACAGTGTATTTGTTTGTGCACACTTCCCAGGAACTTGTCATTATGAGATTGAGTCCTATTGTGGTAACATTTTTTTCCGAAATCAGGGAGAGTAGAATTGAATGTAGTATTCTAAAACTGGCCCCACCAATGCCCAGTACAGCCACAACTGTAGCTAACTCCTATACTCAGTGACCAAATCCCTACAGTGTGGAAGCAGGCCATTCAGCCCATGAGACTATGCAAACCATCTGAACTTGTGTATTTCCAATATCCATGCCCCTCATGATTTTGCAAACCTCGATAAGGTCACCCATCAGTCCCTGATGCTCCAGAGAACACAGCCTATTCAACTTCTCCCGGTAGCTCAAATCCTCCAGTCCTGGCAACATCCTTGAAGTTCTTTTCTGACCCCTTTCAAGTTTCACAATATTCTTTTGATAGGAAGGAAACCAGAATTGTATGGACTATTCCAGCAGTGGCCTAAGCAATGTCCCGTGCAGCCGCAATATGGTCTCCTAACTCCTGTACTCAATGCTCTGACCAATAAGGGAAATCATACCAAACATTGCCTTCACTATTCTATCTACCTGCGACTCCATTTTCAAGAAGCTATGAATCTGCACTCCGAGGTGTCTTTGTTCAGCAATGCTCCTGCGGACCTTATCATTAAGCGTATAAGTCCCTACTGCAGCACCTCACATTTTTCTAAATTAAACTCCATCTGCCATTCCTCAGCCCATCCGCCCATCTGATCAAGTTCCCTGTCCACTACACCTCCAATGTTGGTGTGATCTGCAAACTTACTAACCATACCGCCGATGTTCGCATCCCAGTAATTTATATAAATGACGAAAAGTAGTAGATCAAGCAGCGATCGTTGTGACACTCCACTGGTCACAGGCCTCAAGTCTGAAAAGCAGCCCTCCGCCACTCTGTCTTCTACCTTTGAGTCAGTTCGGTGTCCAAATGGCTGGTTTCCTCTGTATTCCATGAGATCTAACCTTGCTAACCAGTCTCCCAGAAGGAGCCTTGTGAAACACCTTACTGAAGTCCACGTAGAAAATGTCCACCGCTCTGCCCTCATCAATCCTTTGTTACTTCTTCAAAAGACATTCTTCCCTTTGGAAAACGTAACAGTTACAGCACCAGAATAATCGGCCCACCGTGTCTGTGTGGGTCATGATGCCATTCCAAACTAATTCCATCTGCCTGGACATGATCCATATCCCTGCCACCCCATGCCTGCTTATGTCTGCCCAAACGCCTCAAAACGTTGTAATTGTTTCTGCTTTTACTATCTCCCAGGAGAGTACATTCTAGTCAACAACCACCTTCTGCTTAAGAAACTTGTCTGACATATCTCCCTTGAAACCTGCACAGATATTGTTGGAAATGCCCAGCAGGTCATGCAGCATCTGTGAAGAAAAATCAGCTAATGTTTCGGGACCGGTCACCCTTCCTCAGAAACGTTAACTCTAATTTCTCTTCACAGATGCTGCTGGACCTGCTGAGCTGTTTCAGAAACTTCTCTTTCTCTTTCTGGTTTACAGCATCTGCAGTTGTTTTGGTTTTCATTTCCATTAAACTGCTCCCTCTCCTCTTAAATGTCTGGCTCTAGAATTTGTCACTTCCACCTTGGAAAAAAGATTCACATTATTCACTCTGTGCCTCTCGGGTTACCCCGCAGCTACTGACTTGACAAAGATAAAACTGCAAGTTTTTGCAACCTCTCCCAATCCAGACAACATCCTGGTAAACCTGTTTTCACCCTCCCCAAATCCCCTTGAAGTCTTTTCCCTCTCATGTTAAACCTATGCTCTCAACTCTTCGATTCCCATACCCTGGGGTAAAAACAGCAACCATGACTGGTCACCCTATCGTTGCTCCTCATTTTATAAAGTTCAACAATGCCACCTCAAGCGTCCAGTGCTGCAGGGAAAATAGCCTCAGCCTATTCAGCCTCTCCCTATGGTTCTAGTATACCAATACTGGCAACACCCTTGTAAATCTTTTCTGAATTCTTTCAAGTGTCCCAACATCCATCCTATAGCAGGGAGACTGGAATTGAAAGCAGCATGGAAATTCCAAAAGTGGCCGCGCCAATAAACTGTACAACCGAAACATGATCTCCCAACTCCTATACTCAATGCACTGCCCAATAAAAGCTAGCATTACAAACACCACCTTACCCGACCTGTCTACCTTCAACCCCACTTTCAAGAACTATCAACCCATACTGCACGGTCTGTTTATTCGTCAAGATTTCCCAGGAACTTGTCATTGAGATTGAGTCCTATTGTGGTAACATGTTTCTGAAATCAGGGAGACTAGAATTGAATGTAGTATTCTAAAATTGTCCTCACCAATGCCCTATTCCGCCACAACGTGAACTCCTAACTCCTATACTCAGTGACAGAATCCCTACAGTGTGAAAACAGGCCATTCGGCTCATGAGACCATACCAATCAACGGAACAGCATCCCACCCTAACCATGTAACCTCTCATTTCCCACAGTGAATCCACCTTACCTGCAAGACTTTGGATTGAGAGAGGAAACCAGAGCACCCAGAGGAAGGCCACGCAAACACACACTGGGACAATGTGTGAACACCAACAAGACAGTGGAATTGAACCCAGTCCATTTATTAATCAGTGCCCTGACCAATAACGATCACCATCCCAAATGTCAACAATTGACCTCCCTGAAACTCTACTTTGCAGGAACTATGCAGTTGTTCTGAGCCCTTCAGAGGGATTGAAGGGGATGGAGAGAAAACAGCAACCGGGTTGAATTTTGATCTGCAACAATTCTCTCCATCTTCCCCCTCTCTGCCTGTCACCCCTGTCTGTTTGTTCCCCCTGTCTCCCACTCTCTGTCCGTCCCCCATCTGTCTGTCCCCCATCTGTCTGTCTGCCCCCTCCTGCGCCTGTCCCTGTCGCTTCCTCTGTCCCTACTGTCTGTTCCCCATTTCTCTCTTCCCCCTTCTCTGTCACAACCTTTCTCTGTGCCACCCCTCTCTATCCCTCCATCCTCTCTGTCTCCCCACCCTCTGCCACCCCATTCCTGCCTACCCTCGTCTCCCTATTCCCTAGTTCCGTACTCCCCCCTCCCCCAGCCCCACCACCCACCCCCCACCCCCACCGAAGGGAAAATATCTTCTCTATTTACCCTAACCATGCCCGGCCTGATTTTAAAAATCTCTTTCCGCTCACCGTTCAGCCTCTGATGCTCCAAGGAAAACAGCCTCTCCAACCCTGGCAACATCCTTGAACTCTTTCAAGTTTGAGAACATCCTTCTGATCGGAAGTAGACCAGAATTGCATGGAATATACCAAAAGTTACCTAATCAATGTCCTGTACGGCCACAATAGGACCTCCCAACAACTATACTAAACACTCTGACCAATAAAGGCAAGCAGACCAACTGCTGCCTTCACTATCTTATTTACCTGCGACTTTCCTTTCAAGGAACTATGAAGCTGCAGAACAAGGTCTCTTTGTTTTGCAGCACTCCCCAGGAACTTACTATTAACTGTATTCCTCCTGCTAAGGTTTGCTTTTCCAAAATGCAGCACCTCACATTTTTTTCGAAACTGAACTCCTCAGCCCATTTGCCCATGTGATCCAGATGCCTTGTACTCTGAGCTAATCTTTTTCACTGTGCACTCCAAGTCCAATTTTGGTGTCATCTGCAAACTTACTAACAATATCCCTTATGTTCACATCCAAGTCAATGATATAAATGACGAAAAGTAGTGGATCTAGCACCGATCCATGTGACAATCTACTGGTCACAGGCCTCCAGCCTGAAAAGCACCCCTCAACCACCACCCTCTGTCTTCGACCTTTGAGCCAGATCTGTATCCAAATGGCTAGTTCTCCCTGTATTCCATGAAATCTAACCTTGCTAATCAGTCTCCCATCGGGAACCGTGTCAAACGCCTTACTGAAGGCCATGCAGATCATGACCACTGCTCTGCCCTCATCAATCATTTTTGTTACTTCTTCAAAAAACTAACTCAAGTTCATGAGATGTGATGTCTCACACACAAAGCTGTTAATAATATCCAGGACGTAACTCTGTACACTGGGGTCTGCGTCACCCAGTTATGGGTGTTCATATTCTGGGTAAAGTTCACGTACACAAGCTTTGTGTTAGTGATTGTGTCACAGATGAGTTCCATTAGAAAGGCAGTCCCTATATCACTGACCTCCCTCGCACCTGCTCTGTCCCCTCCATCCCCACTATAGACAGTAAGTGGGAGGAGCTCATGGAGTTTCCATGTGAGTGAGATTGAGAACATCTTCCCTTCTTTCCACTAGCCCTCTAAGAAATGGTGGTAGTGTCCTTGCCTCTGGACCAGGAGGATCAGGTTCAGAGTTGAGTAACAGCATCTTTGAAGAGGCTGATTAGAAACCGTGCCCATACTGTGTCCCAGCTGTCCCTGCCTGAGCCTCAACAGAACCTTCCTGTAGTTTCTCCCCTCAGATTCTCTCCCATTACTTTTTGTCCAGGATCCCCTCCTGCTGCTGCACTGCTCCTGTCCCTCACTGACCTGTCCATCCCCCAGTGTCCCTCCTCGTTCATTCATTGTTTACAATCCCATTGACCCAGTCCTCCAGCCCCGCCCCCTCCACTCTCTTGGGCAGCAGCTGCTGTCAATCACCCGGGCTCCTGTGTGATCTGGAGCATGTGCTGTAGGAGGGGAGGCCAGTGCACAGGCGCGGTGCTGGCCAATTGTTGGCATATGTGCAGGGCGGGTCAGTGCCAGGGAGGGTGTGGGTGTGTGGGATTAATCTATCGTTGGCAGCTCCTTGTCTTCATCCTCTGGGAATAGGACCCGGCGAATAGCCCCTCTCCTGGTATCCTGACGAGTGGTCAAAGTATGAATGGGGGAGGATTTTGTAGAAAGTTATCAAAACACTTTTTGTGAAAATTCAGGATTGTTATCGACAGGGACAAGGATGGGCCTGCAATGCGAGTTCTAATTTGGTTCATTTTAGTTCAACCAGATATAATTTTGCCAACGTGCAAGAAGCAGTGTGTGTAAGGATGGTTCTCATCAGAGGGTGGTGGTGGGGAATATAAATGAGACGTTCCAGATTGATTTTCCCCAATGTGATTCCGACCAGGAAGGAAACCCGGGGACCTGGGGGGAGGATTCACCAACACCCGGGAGGCTCTGAGTCAGAATCATTGATTTGGTTCTTAGTCTGCAGACAGGAGCTAGGTAACTGAATTCAAGGAGAGGAGAGAGGTTGTGAAAACTGGGTGTGGAGGAAAGGAGTGAGGAGATTGGTTTGGTCTTCAGTTAACAAGAGAGAGAAATTGTGAGACTGAGATTTAAAGCTTTGGGAGGAACAAGGAAACTACAATTTAATACTATCATTATCTTACAAATTTACATCCTGTATTAAGTTGTTTTCTCTGTGGTAGGGCACTGAAAGGGTGGATTTTGTGGATGAGAAATTCAAATTGAGCTTTATGTTCAGACCTGATGGTTACTGGATCCGTGCCGATCTGAACATCATTGGCCTTTTCATCTGGAACGAAAGGTGTGTATTCTGTCCGTGGACAATATTTCAAATGTCAGTGCGTCTGGAAAAATTACTGCGACACAGCCAAGTCCATGTTAGCAAAGTTTGTAGCTTTGAATGGAGGCTGGTTATCAGGATTATCTCCATGGCAACGGCAGTTTAAAAAGTCTAGTTCAATTCCGCACATTGTGTTTAAACAACACACCTCTACCCCACACCCCCGTGGCTCACTCAAATACCTAACAGGCGCTTCAGTTTCAGTAGGATTGTCTGTCAGGATTCTGATGTGGAGGAGACGGTGTTGGAGTGGGGTGGACAAAGTTATAAATCTCACAACACCAGATTATAGTCCAACAGGTTTTTTTTTGGAATCACTAGCTTTCCGAGCACGGCGTAATTTTTAACTTTATCAGATCTATGTCTATAATGACAGACTTCTTCAGTTAAGTACTTCAACAATTACAGAGGCCACATATTCCCTTATAGCAGTACCAACTGCTATTCGGGCTCTGGGGTTAGCTACTCGTCACTTTTTATCCCCAATCCCATTTAGCTTTCTGTTGACCTTTAAAGTTTTTCTAATCTCCTAGTTTCTCGCTGATCATTGCCAATTTGTATGCGTTCTATTACAATTTGATAGACGCCCTTATTTCCTTAGACACCCATGGCAGATTATTCCTTTTCCTACAGTCCTTCCTTTTCACTGATATATACTTTTGCTCAGAACTTTGAAAAATTGCTTTGATATTTCTCCACTGTCCGTCAACTATCCCATCGTAAAGTCTTTGTTTCCAGTCTACATTAGCCAACTCCTGTCTCATCCTATTTTAGTCTCCTTTGTTTAAGCACAGGATTTTGGGACTGGATTTAATCTTCTCGTTTTCCATCTGTATTCTAAATTCATCCATACTTATCACAAGTCCTTTATCAGATTACAAGGTGAGGGGATGTTTCCTGGGTGTTTTGGTTTTCATTATCAGTGCCCTTGGCTTTGTAATAAAGTACAGGGTAGATATTCACAACAGAGTATTCTGGACAGTGTGAATGTACTGCAGTCTAAAATCATAAATCACTGTCTCCCCTGAGTTTAAAATTGCAAAATCATGATTTCCCACATGCTTCCTCACTATCTACGTTTGGAACACAAATCCACCTGATTATCCTGCATTTTCCGAAAATCTCCTTTGGTGAAGGTGGTGAGTTTTGGTTTCAGCTTTCCGGTTATTACCGTAAGAAGATGAGCACTGGGCACAGGAGAGGCAATGCAGCCCTTCGAACCAGCCCCACCATTTAATACGGTGATGATTGAGCTCACCTCGGTCTCAGCTGGATTTTCCCACCTGCTCTCTCTCACCCTTCATCTCATTGTAAATACAACATCTGTATCTCTTCAGTAAATCTGCTCATTGTCCTGGCATCCACCGCATTTTGAATAGGAAATTCCACAGATTCACAACACATTGTGATAAGTACATTCTTCTTCCTGAGAGTAGAATAGTGTCCCTGTTGTGCAGAAACAAGGTATTCATCCATCGAGTCTACACCAGCACTATGATGAGCATCCCATTCAGACCCACCCATTCCCTGTGACCCTGCATTTCCCATGGTTAATGGCCTAACCAGCACATACATGGACACTGTGGGCAATTTAGTTTGGCCAACCCACCTAACCTGCACATATTTGGACAGTTGGAGGAAACTGGAGCACCCAGAGGAAACCCATGCAGATATGGGGAGAACGTGTAACCTCCACACAGTCACCTAAGGCTGGAATCAAACCCGGGTCCCTGACGCTGTGAGGCAGTGGTGCTCGCCACTGAGCCACCTCTGCTTAAAATCTGCTCCCCCTTATTAACCTCCCCGCCCCGCAATTGGCTGAATCTGTGTTCTTTACATCAGAAATCAGGTTGTGGAAACAGGTGTGTCAGTAAAGCCCAGTGACAGCCCATGTGTCCTGTGTGCCTGAATGGGGATCCGATACACAACACCTTCCACCCCACAATTTTCATACACTTTCCAGAGACAGGGCTCCAGTGGCTTCATGGGGACTATAACTCCCGCATTCCCTGAGGCAGGGACCACACGTGTTTGGGGAACCCTGACACTGTAAATGTACAGAATGTGGGCCGGTTTTGGAGCATGTGCTTTGGGGTAACTAGCGGAAAGTACTTCACACTGTGATTGGCTGGAGGACGAACATATCGGTTGGGGGGGGGCGGGAGGTCAAAGTGTCACTACACCCATTTGGGGCCAAACGCCATCCCCAACTCGTCGTAACACTGGGCATCGACCAATGGGAAACAAAGAAGGATCTGACCCATTCTCCCAGACTGAAGGTTGCTCTTCTGTCCAGGATCTGCCACCTCCCTTTCTGTTTCCTTTTCTTTCATTCTGCTGTTACATTGACTTGCAGCAACTGAAGGGAAAGGAAGTGAACCCAGAAAGGGTGCAGAGTCTAACCAGGGATGGGAAGTGGTGGCATGGATCTGTTTATCAGTAACTGCATGAGAATGGGGAGGGTGTTCATTAGGGGGTAGCAGAGTCAGAATGGTGGGAGAGAGTAAGTGGGCTGGAGGATTACAGCTTTTGGAGAAGGAAGGGGAAACGATATTCCAGCAAAACTAGAATTGTCTGTTCTGAATTCCTAATTTGTACATATTCCTCTATACAGGGCTAAATGGTGAAGATTTGCAGACTGAAATCTCAAAATCTTGTGCAGATTGTGATTTAAGTTAACCAGTGCAGGTCAATTCTAACAGTTATCAATAAATTGTATCTGAACAGGATGTCCCCACAACAGGAAGTGCTTTGACACTCAATGCCCATAAGTTGTGTTTTTTTTCTTAAAGCCTCTCATGCGTCTGGCAATCTGGCAATACAATTGACGATATTTTATACAGTAACCTTACAGTCTCAATTGCCATTTCCTGTCCATGAAGCAGCCAGTTACATTCACCAGTGACTTGAATTCTGATGACAGCATTGCTCTGGCTGGAGAGATTGAAGAGCATGAAACTGTCTTCTCTGGAGTATCTAAAATGAAACACTTGCTCTTGAAGAATTGTCTTCATTTCTCGATAGGACAGATACAGGAAGGATGTGCTCCCTGGCTGGTGAATCTGGAATGAAATCAGCACTAACTGTGGTATCTTTACCCAGCATCCCCTTTAGCTGTATAAATGTTTAAGATGTATTTGCTGCTCTAATTCCACTCTCTTGATCACTCCCATTTGTAACTGCTGTAGTGTTGGGGGCCGTGCAAATTGATAACATTTGATTCAATCCATCCCAAAACCCCTCTGTGTCTGTGTCACACTTTAGTTCACCGAGACCGTCATTCAGTCTGAGCTTTTTACAAACCCTGCCCTGATGTTTCCTCAGATGGCTCAGAATGAAATGTTCACAGAATTATTACGGCACAAAAGGAGGCTGTTTGCCTCATCAGCTTTCCAAAGAATCACCTCACCGAATGCTATTCTTCTACCTTTACCCCATAAACTTTCCCATTCGTCCTCTTCCAGTAACTGTTCAATTCTATCCTGTTCATTGTACCTGGGTCCACCTCACTCTTTGGCAGTGCATGGCATGCCTGACCATAAACGTTTTCTGCATGAAAACATTTTGTCTCCTGTCACATGTGCTTCTTTTGTCAATCCCTCTACATCGGTGCATCCTCATTATTGATTCTTTCATGCATGCGAACAGTTTGTCCTGATCTATTCTCACGAGACCCCTGTTGGAGGTATCTTTACCCAAGGTTTGTGCGAAGATTTGTAGCTCGGGTGCTCGTTGTTGTGGTTCTGTATCTTTACCCAGTATCCCCTGGGATGGTGAATAACATCACTCCCAGTAACAGGAGACCAGTGCGAGACCATTCAGGTGCTCTCACTGTGGGACTGGGTTCAGGACACCATCCAACCTCACTGTACTCCAGTGAATACACACTGGGGAGAGGCCATTCACCTGCTCTGAGTGTGGGAAGCAGTTCACTCAGATATCCAGCTTGATGAAACACCGGCGAGTTCACAAGTAACCACAGCGATTGGATTTATTTTGTTTGTTCATGGGATCACGGTATCACTTGCTGGGACAGCATTTGTCATCCATTATGACTGCCCAGGAGATGGTTCAGAGTCAATCACATTATTCAGGGTCTGGATTCACATGTCGGCTGGACCAGGTCAGAATTAACACAGTCTCCTCGGCCCAATGACATGAAGAGTTGATTTCTGGTCTGTTATCCTATTTCGGAAATAATAATGAATAATGTTTGCAGTTCAATTAAAAGTGAAATACCAAAATGGGTTTTATTCTTATTGAGCACGTCCTCCAGTTTTCTCAGTTATTATTAACAGTCTCATTCCCCCCCACCCCCCCACCCCGCACCAGAACCTGTTCCAGAGAGTGTTACAGAAAAGGCAGAATGGCCAGCTGCAGCTGGTCACCTGCCCGGTCACTGGTCCCAAAATTTCACTCTCCACAGATGCTGCCAGACGTGGTGAATTTTTTCCAGCAATGTTTGTTTTTGTTTCTGATTTCCCAGCATTTGCAGATGGTTAGTTTTTCAATATTCATCTTGTCTGTTGCAGAGGAGTTTATTGATGAATTTAGAGTGTTTTGATAATTACAAGTCAGGCCACAAATCAGCCAATGAAAGTTATCCATCTGCAGCTTGTGGCAACATGTCCCCTCACTGCTCACTTCACCTCCATGTCTAACACACTGTTACTGACTGAACAAACCTCCTGTGTTTGCACCAAACCTGTTAATGTTCAGTGGCTCCCTCTCCTGCCACCCGGTTTTAACTCTCATCATGGAATGCTGTCTCGTATTACTGCGGGAATGCTCACAAAGGACTCAGCCCGGAGTCTGTATCCCCTGGGATCCACAAGCCCCGTTTATTTCCTCCTTCCTCTCTCATTCAGGCTATTGAACTCTCGGTTTCAATCCATTCTCCTGTCATGCTCTTCAACATGCTCATGTGGGTGGGCTACAGGCAGCTGGGATTTAATGAAGGGAAGTTGGGATTAGGCGGAAGCAAGAGGAGAGGCGACAGCAAAGACAGTTCTCATTGTAACGGCAGACTTTCTCTGTGACCCAGTGAATGGTGAGGCACCTGAGTTTGTGGGGGGAGATAGATTTAATAAGGGATTTGGTAAGATACTCAGACATTGACCTGTCCATCTGATTGTTAACTCAGACAGAAAGACAAAAGAAAGATACACATTTAGATCACAACTTTGACCTGGGGCAATGAAACATGCTCCAGACCCAATGATTCCAACCTCAAATCTCTGAGCCCATAAAAACAAAGCTTCCTACTTATGACAGGTTGTCCCTCAGCCTCCTCTTTTCTTGAGAAAGACATTTTTGAGTTGTTCAGCCTTTCCTGGTAATTATAATCTCTATGTTCCTGTAAGATTTGTGATGAATCCTTTATTATTTTTCTGTTCCTTGTGAGTGTTGCCAGCAGCAGAAACAGTTCCTGACCTGTGAGGGGTTTCGGTTGGAGTATTTGTATTGACAAATTCATTCCCACCCTCACATACAGTGTGTAATTGCTGTAAAACAGAAGAAAAGCATTGAGTGAGCACCCACAGAAACACAGAGGCAGCGTGTGTACCTGAGCTGAATGAACCTGACATGAGGAAAACGTGACGACAATCACAACTAGTTAGAGTCACAGATGCAGAAAGAGGTTATTCGATCCATCGAGCCTGCAATGACCTGCTTTCCCACCCTGCCTCCATAACCCCACATTTGCCATGGCTAACCCAACCCGCTGAACCTGCACGCTACAGGCCATGTTAGCACGGCCTGCACATCTGTGGGAGGGTCACAGATTACATCCAAATGCTCCGAATTGTGGATGAAAGCTCACAAATATTTGACTCTGACACAAATGCTCTGTTTTTAAAAATAAAATCGGAGGGAAACTGCAACCAGAAAGATTTCCAATTATTCTGGGGGAAGAGAATTCAAAACTCGTGCCACTGACCCAGAGGACACAGTGCAAGTTAAAGAGGCCTGGGAAGCATCAGAAATGTAATAGATTGTGAGGAAGGTGGGGGTCAGACAGGGACAAAAAGGCATTCTGTCACATGGGGGAAGGGAGGAGAGATTAAACAGCAGAAATGGTAGTCCCTCAAGGCCACAGGGAATGGAGTTAGGGCTGGGGAATAAACCAGGAAACAAGACATGCAGCTGTCAAAGAAATACTTTGGAAAAACAGATTATAACAACATAGACAGCAGAGTTCACAGTCTGAAATTGTTGCTTTCGTTGGTGAGTACAGAATGTTGTAAAGCCTGGGTAGTTCTATTATAAGCAACACATATAGGATGGGCCAAGTGGCCATGATCTGTGCTGTAACTTTCAGATATTTCTTATCTGACATTTGGAGTTCAAGTCTGATGATGATGTTAATAAATTTTCTAATTGGACTGGAGTTTAATATTCTGGAGAAATGTCAAATAAATCACATTGATCCTATTCTGCAGGCCTTAGTCCATAGCCCTGCATGTTCCAGCATCTCAGTTACATCCATGTCTTGCTGGTGGGACAGGACATACAGGGATGGTGATGGTGGTGTCTGGGACATAGTAAGCTATGATACTGCGTGTATGACTGTGTAAGGCTGTTGGTTGACTAGTCTGTTTTCTAGCTCACCCAATACGATGATGGCAGGGTGAGAAACTACATTTGGAGCTCCTCTGCTCACCAGTTGCTTTCTTTTCTGCTTTTTCTTATTTCTTTCTCTCTCAGTCACCCCCTTGCAGTCTCTGACACAAATGTCTCAATCAGGATAACCCTGTATCCCATGCCTCATTACCTTCTGAATAAGCCTACCATGGGTAACATTTTCAAACACATTGCTAAAATCCAGATACACCACATCCACTGCTCTGTCCTCACAAACGTGTTTGTCACATCTTCAAATAATTCAATAAGGTTTGTGAGGCATAACCTGATGCTCACAAAGCCATGCTGACCATCTCTAATCAATCTATGCTTTTCCAAATAATCATAAATCCTGTCTCTCAGAATTCTCTCCGATAATTTGTCCACAACTGATGTAAGACTGACTCATCGATGATTCCCAGGATTATCTCAATTGCCTCTCTTGAATAAGGGAATAACGTTTGCCACCCTCCAATCATCTGGTCTGACTCCAGTGGATAGTGAGGATGCAAAGACCGTCACCAAAACACAGTAATCCCTTCCCTCGTTTTCCATTACAATCTTAGTATATCCTTTCTGGCCCAGGAGACTTATCTATCACTATGATTTTTCAATATGTTCAGCACATTCTCCATCTTAACATCAACCGGTTCTGGCATTTCAGCCTGTTTCACGCTGTCCTCACAAAGGACAATATCACACTCACTCGGGAATACTGAAGCAAAGTACTCATTAAGGACCTCCCCTACCCCCTCTGACTCCTGGCACAAGTTTCCTTCACTATAAGGGGTATAAATGTGGTATTATGTCTCAGCACTGAATTAATGTAAAGATATTGCAGTGTACAATCACTCGATTACTTTGAATATTGAACTGTGTTTTAACTGAGAAAACAGTTGAATTGATTTGATTATATTTCACTTCATGCTAACATTTATTGTATTTCGAACCATAATAAGAGTTTCCTTTTTACATATATAAAACTTACTTAAAATTCATCGCACATTTACGTACAGAAAATAGAATTATCATCTGCTTGTTCCTTCCTTTTTCAATGACGGTTCGTTTTGAAATTGTGGAAGCTGTACTTTGTTGAAAGGAAGGGAACTTGTCTTTAGCTAAATATTCACATTGATTTAAAAATGCATCAGTCATTCAAAGTACAATGATCAAGCAGTTTCGTCAATTTGTTTTTCAAGAATTGTCATGAGATTCCTGTTTATTTACAACCAACATTCTTTTATTCTATTGTTATTGTAAAATAGTTTAATTTCCAGTCCATTACACACAGAAACTAATTAATTCTCATTTAAATTACAAAAATAAACAGCTGATTAGTTTTCATTTGATTAACCACATTAAACATAATATTGCAGTCCCGCCGTCCTGAGCGGGAACATTATGAAAGGAGCTTGTGGGGCTGTGGCAGTGTCTCTGTTACTAGAACCAAGGGAAGGTTTCAAATCACACCTTCAACAGAAATATATCAAGAGCTGCTCTGAATGTTGATTAGAGAGTACCTAAGCGCAGACTGAATTGCTTTTCAATCCAACATTAGATCTGCTTTTATCTGTAATATCAATAATCACAAATTCTGATACTTATTCAAAGTTTGTGCGAAGATTTGTAGATCGGGTGCTTGTTGTAGTGGTTCTGTTCGCCGAGCTGGAAGTTTCTGTTGCAAAAATTTCGTCCCCTGGCTAGGAGACATCATCAGTGCTGTGGAGCCTCCTGCGAAGCGCTTCTTTGATGTTTCTTCCGGCATTTATAGTGGTCTGTCCTTGCCGCTTCCGGGTGTCAGTTTCAGCTGTCCGCTGTAGTGATTGGTATATTGGGTCCAGGTCGATGTGTCTGTTGATGCAATTTGTGGATGAATGCCATGCCTCTAGGAATTCCCTGGCTGTTCTCTGTCTGGCTTGCCCTATGATAGTAGTGTTTTCCCAGTCGAATTCATGTTGCTTGTTGTCTGAGTGTGTGGCTACTAGGGATAGCTGGTCGTGTCGTTTCGTGGCTAGTTGGTGTTCATGTATGCGGATTGTTAGCTGTCTTCCTGTTTGTCCTATATAGTGTTTTGTGCAGTCCTTGCATGGTATTTTATAAACTACATTAGTTTTGCTCATGTTGGGTATCGGGTCCTTTGTTCTAGTGAGTTGTTGTCTGAGCGTGGCTGTTGGTTTGTGTGCCGTTATGAGTCCTAGGGGTCGCAGTAGTCTGGCTGTCAGTTCTGAAACGCTCCTGATGTATGGTAGTGTGGCTAGTCCATCTCGTTGTGGCATGTCCTCGTTCCGTGGTCTATCTCTTAGGCATCTGTTGATAACGTTGCACGGGTATCCGTTTTTGGCGAATACCTTGTCTCGGTGTTCCTCTTCCTCTTTTCGCAGTTCTGGTGTACTGCAGTGTGTTGTAGCTCTTTTGAATAGTGTCCTGATGCAGCTTCGTTTGTGTGTGTTGGGGTGGTTACTTTCAAAGTTTAGGACTTGGTCTGTGTGTGTTGTTTTCCTGTGTACCCGTGTGGTGAATTCTCCGTTCGGTGTTCTCTGTACTATCACGTCTAGGAATGGGAGTTGGCTATCCTTTTCTCCTTCTCTCGTGAATCGGATGCCTGTGAGTGCGGCGTTGATGATCCGGTGTGTTTTTTCTATTTCCGTGTTTTTGATGATTATGAAAGTGTCATCGACATATCTGACCCAGTCAATAATCCACAAGCCAGTGAAACAGCCAAGCAGAACGGAATCAGGATGATCCACGTAATGATCACAGACGCTCACAACCGACTGCACAAATACAAACAAGAAATTGCGCGCCAAAAGTCGTTAATTTCAAAGACCGCTAATCATGAATGGACCCGGACCATAGAACAGGCTGTCACTATAGGACAGAACAGGACAACACATCGCAAAAAAAAGGCACTAAAAGAAAAACTGGCCAAACTAACACACAAAAAAGAGGACACTACAACACACACCTGGGTTAAAAACCTCTCCCACAGACAGCTCACAGACATGGAAAGAACTATACTGACCAAGGGACTCAACTACAACCACAGGGACGCCAAGACAGCAGACTTCCTAGCAGCACTGGAATGCACACTCAGGAACAATGGACTGACTGAAGAGACACAACAAACAGTGAGACAAACGGTCGTACCTATGATGATAAGAAAAAGACAAACACATAACCTCAACACCAAGGAGAGGGAAGCACTGAAAGCACTAAGAAATGATAAGAACATAATCATACTACCAGCAGATAAAGGCAGAATGACTGTCATCCTAGATAAATCAGATTTCATCAAAAAAGCACAACACCTACTAGCAGACACCAACACCTACCAAATGAAGGATTCGGACCCCACACCACAACTCACCAATAGAATAAATAACACTCTAAGGAATCTACAAAAAAACGGACAGATAACCAAAGCGGACATACGAAGAATGAAACCGGAAAGCAACAACACCCCCAGATTCTATGGACTACTCAAAGTACACAAACCAGACATCCCACTCAGACCCATAGTATCACTACCAGGGACACCAGCATACAAACTGGCCAAAGAACTACAACAGAAACTGAAACACCTGGTCAGCGGATCCAAACACTCCATACAATCAACACAGGAATTCTTGGACGCCATCAGGAATACACACATAGACAAAGAAGAAACTATGATCGCATTCGACGTGACGGCACTGTTCACTTCGATTGACAAAACCCTAGCCAGAGAAACAATAGCCAACCTACTAGACATACGTAACAGAAAACAGGAGGCGGAACCTATCAACAAAGACGGCATACTTAAACTACTGGACTTATGCCTCACTACACACTTTACATTCAACAATCAGATATACGAACAAATCAACGGAACACCCATGGGATCACCAATCTCGGGACTCATAGCAGAGGCAGTTATGCAAAGGTTAGAACAAACAGCCCTACCACAAATTCAACCCAAACTCTGGGTCAGATATGTCGATGACACTTTCGTAATCATCAAAAACACGGAAATAGAAAAAAAACACACCGGATCATCAACGCCACACTCACAGGCATCCGATTCACGAGAGAAGTAGAAAAGGATAGCCAACTCCCATTCTTGACGTGATAGTACAGAGAACACCGAACGGAGAATTCACCACACGGGTACACAGGAAAACAACACGCACAGACCAAGTCCTAAACTATGAAAGTAACCACCCCAACACACACAAACGAAACTGCATCAGGACACTATTCAAAAGAGCTACAACACACTGCAGTACACCAGAACTGCGAAAAGAGGAAGAGGAACACCTATACAAGGTATTCGCCAAAAACGGATACCCGCGCAACGTTATCAACAGATGCCTAAGAGATAGACCACGGAACGAGGACATGCCACAACGAGATGGACTAGCCACACTACCATACATCAGGAGCGTTTCAGAACTGACAGCCAGACTACTGCGACCCCTAGGACTCATAACGGCACACAAACCAACAGCCACGCTCAGACAACAACTTACTAGAACAAAGGAGCCAATACCCAACATGAGCAAAACTAATGTAGTTTATAAAATACCATGCAAGGACTGCACAAAACACTATATAGGACAAACAGGAAGACAGCTAACAATCTGCATACATGAACACCAACTAGCCACGAAACGACACGACCAGCTATCCCTAGTAGCCACACACTCAGACAACAAGCAACATGAATTCGACTGGGAAAACAATACTATCATAGGGCAAGCCAGACAGAGAACAGCCAGGGAATTCCTAGAAGCATGGAATTCATCCACAAATTGCATCAACAGACACATCGACCTGGACCCAATATACCAATCACTACAGCGGACAGCTGAAACTGACACCCGGAAGCGGCAAGGACAGACCACTATAAATGCCGGAAGAAACATCAAAGAAGCGCTTCGCAGGAGGCTCCACAGCACTGATGATGTCTCCAAGCCAGGGGACGAAACGTTTGCAACAAAAACTTCCAGCTCTGATACTTATTTGTGTCAGGTTACCAAGAAATGTGTGTACGGGAACACACGCACGTTCCCCTCAACTCTGCTCTGCCATTCAATATGATCATGTCTGATTTGTGGCCTGACTTGCAATTATCAAAAACCTCTAAATTCATCAATAAATTCCTCTACAACAGGCAAGATGAATATTGAAAAACTAACCATCTGCAAATGCTGGGAAATCAGAAACAAAAACAAACATTGCTGGAAAAAGTTCAACAGAACTGACAGCATTTATGGAGATTGAAACTTTGGGACTGGTAACCGGTCAGGTGACCACCTGCTGCTGACCATTCTGCTGTTTCTGTAACACTGTCTGGAACAGGTTCTGGTGCAAGGGGAATGAGACTGTCAATAACAACTGAGAAAACAGGAGGACGTGCTCAATCAGAATAAAACCCATTTTGGTATTTCACTTTTAATTGAACTGCAAACATTATTCATTATTATTTCCGAAATAGGATAATAGACCAGAAATGAACTCTTCATGTCATTGGGTCTGGGAAACTGTGTTAATTCTGACCTGGTCCAGCTGACATGTGAATCCAGCCCCTGAATAATTGGGTTGACTCTGAACCATCTCCTGGGCAGTCATAATGGATGACAAATGCTGCCCCAGCAAGTGATGCCGTGATCCCATGAACAAACAAAACAAATCCAATCGCTGTGGTTATTTGTGAACTCGCCGGTGTTTCAGCAAGCTGGATATCTGAGTGAAGTGCTTCCCACACTCAGAGCAGGTGAATGGCCTCTCCCCAGTGTGTATTCACTGGAGTACAGTGAGGCTGGATGGTGTACTAAACCCAGTCCCACAGTAAAAGCACCTGAATGGTCTTGCACTGGTCTCCTGTTACTGGGAGAGATGATATTCGCCATCCGAGCGGATACTGGGTAAAGGTACCTCCAACAGGGGTCTCGGGAGAATAGATCAGGACAAACTGTTCGCATTCACGAAAGAATCAATAATGAGGAGGCACCGATTTAAAGGGATTGACAAAGGAAGCACATGTGACATGAGACAAAACATTTTCATGCAGAGAAAGTTTATGGTCAGTAATGCACTGACAAAGAGTGTGGTGGAGTCAGATACAATGAAGAGAATAGAATTGAACAGTTACTGGAAGAAGACAAATGGGAAGATTTATGGGGTAAAGGTAGAAGAATAGCATTCAGTGAGGTGATGAGCCAATCAGCCTCCTTTTACGCAGTAATAATTCTGTGTACATTTCATTCTGAGCCCTCTGAGGAAATATCAGGGCAGGGTTTGTAAAGAGGTCAGACTGAATGACGGTCTCGGTGAACTAAAGTGAGACACAGACACAGGGGGGTTTTGGGATGGATTGAATCAAATGTTGTCAATTTGCACGGCCGCCAAGACTACAACAGTTAAAAACGGGAGTGATCAAGAGAGTGGAATTAGAGCAGCAAATACATGTTAAACATTTATGCAGCTGAAGGGGATGCTGGGTAAATATACCACAGTTAGTGCTGGTTTCATTCCAGGCACACCAGCCAGGGAGCACATCCTTCCTGTATCTGTCCTATCGAGCTCTTGAAGAATTTTGTTCATTTCAAGTGTTTCATTTTAGGTAGTCCAGAGAAGACAGTTTCATGCTCTTCAATCTCTCCAGCCAGAGCAATGCTGTCATCAGAATTCAAGTCACTGGTGAATGTAAATGGCTGCTTCATGTACTGGAAATGGCAATTGAGACTGTAACGTTACTGTATAAAATATCGTCAGTTGTATTGCCAGATTGCCAGACGCATGAGGGGCTTTAAGGAAAAAAAAACACAACTTATGGGCATTGAGTGTCAGAGCACCTCCTGCTGTGGGGACATCCTGTTCAGATACAATCTATTGATAATTGTTAGAATTGACCTGCACTGGCTCTGTAGAAGTGGTCAGAACATTATAACTGTCATTGGAGCAGGTAATAAATTTCCCATGGGTTAAAATTTTAAGTTATAGAATAGGTGTGGGTTCTTCTGGTAAAGTGCTCAAAGTTATTCAAAATGTTACTAATTTATTTTCAGAAACAAGTGAGAGAAAGGCACATTACTGAGGTCATTGCATATTGCATTAGTCCCAATTTAGAAGTTCAGGAAGACTGACGGGAGAGCTGGTGTTGGGGAGTTGCTATAATGGTAGGGAAAACTTGTTTTAGGGAGAGAGAGAGAGAGAAATTCCAGATGGGAAACTCAGCTTTAACATCACTCCAACTGCAGAGTCATCCAATTCCGCAGGTCCTGATCCTTATCGGGAATATGGAAGGGGAAAGCAGCATTCCCAGCCCAGAGAAATCATTCCCATGTTTCGCATGTGGTCAAATATTTAACCTGTCATGTGATCTGGGAAGACACCATAATGATGGGACCGGGGTGAGGGTATGCAAATATGGGATTGTGTGAAGGAATTTTCCTCCCCCTCCCAGTGGGACACTCACCAACACAGTCACATTGCGAAGAGGCCACTCACCTGCCTCATGTATGTGAAAGGGTTTCCTCGATCTTACAATCTGCTGAGGCACCAGAGATGGCACAGTAGATTTAGACTCTACACCTGCTCAATGTGCGATAAAGGATTCATTCAAATCTCCAACCTGCGGAGACATCAGTGTATTCCCATCGGGGATAGGTCATTCACCTGCCCAGTGTGTGGGAAAGGATTCACTCAGTGACCTGCTGAAACACCAGCGAGCTCAGTCTGGGGAAAGGTCATTCACTTGTTCCCAGTGTGGGGAGAGACTCACTCAAATGCACCACCTCCTGAGACCGCAGTGAGCCCACACAGGGGAGAGGCCATTCGATGGTCAATGTCTCTCTGGGCAGTAAGTCTCCACAAACAGCAATGTGATAATAAGCAATGATCATCTGTTTTGATTTCAACTATGATCGTAGCACGGCTGCTTCACAGCACCACGTACAAGGTTAGAGACCAGCCTTGGTCAATGTGGGGTTCCTACATTCTCCTCATGATAATATGTGTCCCTCCAGGTGCTCTGGTTTCCTCTCAGTCCAAAGATGTGCAGGTTAGGTGGACCAGTCCTGCTAAATTGTCCACAGTATCCATGATTGTGCAGACCAGGTGGATCAGCCATGGGAAATGCAGTATTTCAGGGATGGAGTGCTCTGAGCGTGATGTTTTTCAGATGGTCAGTGGGGTTTGATGGGCCAATGCTCTGTTTCTGCACTACAGGGATTCTATTCCATGATTGAGGATAAAGACTACACAGCAGGGTGTCCTTGGAGAAGGAGCATGTGGTGTGTATCACTGCTCTCGGTGCCTTCAGATAGAGGTGGGCACCGCAGGGGATGCAGTGCTTTATCTCCGCCGCGGCCCCCTCACCCCCAACTCTACTTTGATTTAGTCCCTTCTCACTCTGTCACTTGTAATGGTTTGCTTTGCCCGTCATGGGCCTTGTTTATAAATATTCAATTAGTTACACGGGTGGTTTACTGCGGGTGATTAACCAAAAGCAAAATGGCATAATGATGATTTTGACGGTGGAAAGGTTGTTGTGATAATATTTCTGGTCAGAGAAATGGGAAAAAAGAACACTTCACAGCTCACAGACCGAGAACTGAAAAGCAGTTAAATCAAACCAAAGGTTCAGACAGGGAGGGAATATTTCCCTGCAGTTTGAGTAACTGGGAAGTGATGGTGTCCAGGAATAGACAGGATTTTGTTCTAAAGGACACTTGAAATTTTAAAAAACTATTATATTCAGATACTTTCAATTCTTTTACTTTTATTTATTGTGGAATAAACTTTAAAAAAAACAAATTTGCAAATCTTGCGTTAATGTAAAAGACAATAGTTAAACAAAATCCATCAAAACTTCCCTCACTGAAACTTGATGTGGAAGTGCAATCTCCTGGAGAATCCCTGCCCACTCCTTCCGCCCCGGGCTCCATGGCTATATACATACCTGGGAGATAGCAGCAGGAGGCCATTCGGCCTTTCAATCTTGCTCTACCATTCAATGGGATACAGCTGACCCTCCAGCTCAGTCTCCTGTTCCTGCTGTGTTCCAATCCCCTTTCATGACTTTACCTCGAAGAACTATATCTAAGTCCTCCCTTGATTTCACTGCCTTTTGTTCCAGTGACTTTGCGGTGATACTGTGTGGGTGTAGGCAGGGGTAATGTGATGGTGCTGCCTCCTGGAGGATGTACTCAGCATCACTCATCATCCTGCAGTAACATCAACTGGGTTTCAGCAACCAGAGATAGAAACCATTTCCAGGATATGGGCATCACTGGCTCAGCCAGCATTTATTCCCCATCTCTAGTTAACCTTGAGAAGATGGTAGTGAGCTGCTGTCTTGTACCATTCACAGTCCATTTGGCGCAGAGAGACCGACAATGCTGGGAGGGAGAGTGTTGCTGGATTTTGGCCGAGTGATTCTCTATCTTTGGTTCTTCAAATGCTGGTTAACTTAATCACAATCTGCACATGAGTTTGAGATTTCAGTCTGCAAATCTTCACCATCTAGCAACCTGTATAAAGGAATATGTACAGATTAGAAATTCAGAACAGACAATTCTAGTTTCTCTGGAATATCTTTTTCCCCTTTCTTCCCCAAAAGCTGTAATCCTCCAGCCCACTTACTCTCTCCCACCATTCTGACTCTGCTGTCCCTAATGTACACCCTCCCCATTCTCATGGAGTTGCTGACAAACAGATCCATGCCACCACTTCCCGTCCCTGGTTAGACTCTGCACCCTTTCTGGGTTCACTTCCTTTCCCTTCAGTTGCTGCAAGTCAATAATGTAACAGCAGAATGAAAGAAAAGGAAACAGAAAGGGAGGTGGCAGATCCTGGACAGAAGAGGAACCTTCAGTCTGGGAGAATGGGTCAGATCCTTCTTTGTTCCCATTGGTTGATGCCCACTGTTATGACGAGTTGGGGATGGCCTTTGGCCCCACATGGGTGTAGTGACACTTTGACCCCCCACTCCCCCAACCGATATGTTCGTCCTCCAGCCAATCACAGTGTGAAGTACTTTCTGCTAGTTACCCCAACGCACATGCTCCAAAATCGGCCCACATTCTGTACATTTACAGTGCCAGGCTTCCCCAAACACGTGTGGTCCCTGCCTCAGGGATTGTGGGAGTTATAGTCCCCATGAAGCCACTGGAGCCCTGTCTCTGGAAAGTGAATGAGAAGTGTGAGGTGGAAGGTGTTGGGTATAGGATCCCCATTCAGGCACACAGGACACATGGGCTGTCACTGGGTTTTACTGAGACACCTGCTTCCACAACCTGATTTCTGATGTAAAGAACACAGATTCAGCCAATTGCAGGGAGGGGAGGTTAATAAGGGGGAGCAGATTTTAAGCAGAGGTGGCTCAGTGGCGAGCACCACTGCCTCACAGCGTCAGGGACCCGGGTTTGATTCCAGCCTTAGGTGACAGTGTGGAGTTTACACGTTCTCCCCATGTCTGCGTGGGTTTCCTCTTGGTGCTCCAGTTTCCTCCAACAGTCCAAATATGTGCAGCTTAGGTGAATTGGGCAAAGTAAATTGCCCATAGTGCTCATGCATGTGCCAGTTAAGCCATTAACCATGGGAAATGCAGGGTCACAGGGAATGGGTGGGTCTGAATGGGATGCTCATCATAGGATTGGTGTGGACTCGATGGATGAATACCCTGTTTCTGCACAATAGGGACTCTATTCTATTCTCAGGAAGAAGAATGTACCTATCTCAATGTGTTGTGAATCTGTTGAATTCCCTATTCAAAATGTGGTGGATGCCAGGACAATGAGCAGATTTAATGCAGAGATACAGATGTTGAATTTGTAATGAGATGAAGGGTGAGAGAGAGCACGCGGGAAAATCCAGCTGAGACCGAGGTGAGCTCAATCATCATCGAAGGGCTACACTGCCTGTCCTGTGCCCAGTGCTCATCTTCTTACGTTAATAACTGGAAAGCTGAATCCAAAAATCACCACATTCACCCAAGGAGATTTTCGGAAAATACAGGATAATCAGGTGGATTCGTGTTCCAAACTTAGATAGTGAGGAAGCATGTAGGAGACCATGATTTTGCAATTTTAAACTCAGGGGAGACACTGATTTATGGTTTTAGACTGTGTCGTACATTCACACTGTACAGAATACTCTGTTGTGAATATCTATCCTGTACCTTATTACAAACTTAAGGTCACTAATAATGAAAACCAAAACACCCAGGAAATATGCCCTCACCTTGTAATCTGATAAAGTACTTGTGATAAGTATGGATGAATTTAGAATACAGATGGAAAACGAGAAGATTAAATCCAGTCCCAAAATCCTGTGCTTAAACAAAGGTGACTAAAATAGGATGAGACAGGAGTTGGCTAATGTAGACTGGAAACAAAGACTTTACCATGGGGTAGTTGACGGACAGTGGAGAAATATCAAAGCAATTTTTCAAAGTGCTGAGCAAAAGTATATATCAGTGAAAAGGAAGGACTGTAGGAAAAGGAATAATCTGCCATGGGTGTCTGAGGAAATAAGGGAGTCTATCAAATTGTAATAGAAGGCATACAAATTGGCAATGATCAGCGAGAAACTAGGAGATTAGAAAAACTTTAAAGATCAACAGAAAGCTAGATGGGATTGGGGATAAAAAGTGACGAGTAGCTAACCCGAGGGCCAGAATAGCAGTTGATACTGCTAGAGGGGAATACGTGGCCTCTGTAATTGTTGAAGTACTTAACTGAAGAAGTCTGTCATCATAGAAATAGACCTGAAAAAGTTAAAAATTACGCCGTGCTCGGAAAGCTAGTGATTCCAAAAATAAACCTGTTGGACTATAATCTGGTGTTGTGAGATTTATAACTTTGTCCACCCCACTCCAACACCGTCTCCTCCACATCAGAATCCTGACAGACAATCCTACTGAAACTGAAGCGCCTGTCAGGTACTGAAGTGAGCCATGGGGGTGTGGGGGAGTGGTGCGATATTGAAACACAATGTGCTGAATTGAACTAGACTTTTTAAACTGCCATTGCCATGGAGATAATCCTGATAAACAGCCTCCATTCAAAGCTACAAACTTTGCTAACATGGACTTGGCTGTGTCGCAGTAATTTTTCCAGACGCACTGACATTTGAAATATTGTCCCCGGACAGAATACACACCTTTCCTTCCAGATGAAAAGGCCAATGATGTTCAGATCGGCACGGATCCAGTAACCATCAGGTCTGAACATGAAGCTCAACTTGAATTCTTCATCCACAAATCCACCCTTTCAGTACCCTATAACAGAGAAAACAAGTCTCCACTGTTAATATAGGATGGAACTTTATAAGATAATGATAGTATTAAATTGTAGTTTTCTTGTTCCCCCAAAAGCTTTAAATCTCAGTCTCACAATTTCTCTCTCTTGTTAACTGAAGACCAAACCAATCTCCTCACTCCTTTCCTGCACACCCAGTTTTCACAATATCTCTCCTCTCCTTGAATTCAGTTACCTAGCTCTTGTCTGCAGACTAAGAACCAAATCAATGATTCTGACTCAGAGCCTCCTGGTGTTCGTGAATCCTCCCCCCAGGTCCCCGGGTTTCCTTCCTGGTCGGAATCACATTGGGAAAAAATCAATCTGGAACGTCTCATTTATATTCCCCACCATCACCCTCTGATGAGAACCATCCTTACACACACTGCTTCTTGCACGTTGGCAAAATTATATCTGGTTGAACTAAAATGAACCAAATTAGAACTCGCATTGCAGGCCCATCCTTGTCCCTGTCGATAACAATCCTGAATTTTCACAAAAAGTGTTTTGATAACTTTCTGCAAAATGCTCCCAAATTGATACTTTGACCACTCATCAGGATAACAGGGGAGGGGCTATTCCCCGGGTCCTATTCCCAGTGGAGGAAGATAGGGAGCTGCCAATGATAGATTAATCCCACACACCCAGAGCCTCCCTGGCACTGACCCGCCCTGCACATACGCCAAGAATTGGCCAGCACTGCGCCTGTGCACTGTGTTCGTGCACTCGTCTCCCCTCCGACAGAGCATGCTCCAGATCACACAGGAGCCTGGGTGATTGACAGCAGCTGCTGCTCAATAGCGTGGAGGGGGCGGGGCTGGAGGACTGGGACATTGGGATTGGAAACAATGAATGAATGTGGAGGGACACTGGGGGACGGACAGGTCAGTGAGGGACAGGAGCAGTGCAGCAGCAGGAGGGGATCCTGGACAAACTGAGCAATGGGAGAGTCTGACAGGAGAGAAACTACAGGAAAGTTCCATTAAGGCTCAGGCAGGGACAGCTGGGAGACAGTATGGCCTGGTGGCTTGGGCATGTTTTCTCATCATCCTCTTCAAAGATGCTGTTACTCAACTCTGAACCTGATCCTCGCTGGTCCAGAGGTAAAAACACTACCACCATTTCTTAGTGGGCTCGTGGAAAGAAAGGAAGACGTTCTCAATCTCACTCACATGGAAACTCCATGAGCTCCTCCCACTTACTGTCTACGGTGGGGATGGAGGAGATAGAGCAGATGGGAGTGGGTTATGATATAGGGACTACCTTTCTAAAGGAACTCACCTGTGTTGGTGATATTAACAAGACTCAATACACAGTCACTAACACAAAGTCCCGACTCAGGCGACTGACTGTGTGGAGTTTGCACGTTCTCCCCGTGTCTGCGTGGGTTTCCTCCGGGTGCTCCGGTTTCCTCCCACAGTCCAAAGATGTGCGGGTCAGGTGAATTGGCCAAGCTAAATTGCCCGTAGTGTTAGGTAAGGGGTTATATGTAGGGGTATGGGTGGGTTGCGCTTCGGCGGGTCGGTGTGGACTTGTTGGGCCGAAGGGCCTGTTTCCACACTGTAAGTCTAATCTAATCTAAAAAAAATAACGTAACATAAGTCCATTTATAAATCAACATTTTAGAACCAATCCATTTTCAAATAGTCGGCTGCTGTTCTATTTATCCAACGAATTACACAACGTCTACTCATACTGGTCTACATCTGCCTAACATTCACTCCACTTATCTAAATCAATTTGAAGCTTTTCTACATCCTCCTCACCAACTGACAATCCAACATGGTTTAGTGCTGTCAGCAGGCTGGGAAATATTGCATTTGGTTCCCTCAATCAAATGTTGGATGTGTGTTGGGAATAGTTGGGGCCCAATCCCCGATCCCTGTGATACGCCATGAGCCTTCGTCTCTGATAAAAGGGTCCTTTTATTCCGGTGTTTCTGGCTCCTTTGCTAGGCTTGTACACTCTGACGTGCTTTTTCCCTTATTTTCTCCCCCTCTCTTTTCTTTCTGTAACTTACTGACTTTTTAGCTTGAACAGCATCAGCAGCAACGACAGCGCAAACATGCAGACTTTCAATGGACTCAGGGCATGGCCCTCGAGAGGTCTCAAGTGGAGCACCGTGTATGGACCTTGAGCTGGGCCCAGTGCAGAGGAGAGTGTGTCCCTGTTTACTTTTCCGGAGTAAGCACATGACCTGGAATTGGCGACTGCTACATCAGCAGAGGTAATGAGTGTGAGGTAGGCCCAGTAGAAAAAGGTGATGGCAGAGAATAGGGGACTTCGTTTTGATTGGGTGGTGCGTTGGTGCTGATGAAGTAGACGATGGAAGGGCATCATGGTAACATCGATGAAGTGGCACAACAGTAAGAGACTTGTCTCTGACATTGGAGGGTCTGGCAATTGGGGCGACAAGACGGTAATGGAAGAGTATTGGCCCAGCGGCAAAGATGTCACCTGAGGATCAGCAACTTCGATGTTGGTGGCCTCTGGTGTAGATGGTGATGAAGCTGGTGTCCAGTGGTGGTAGATGCAGGTGTCACCGACAGTAAGGAGCTGACTCATGACCCATGGAATTTCTTCCAGCTATACCTTTAATGTTTTTCAATATTCAGTCTTCAAATTATTTAAAACGGTGCCAGTTTGATGCACAAATGTCTTATATTTAACTGTAAAATACACCTGAGTGTGAGCTCAAAGTCGATATCAAAATATACCATTCATTGTTTCCTGCCAATCATGCCGTACTAAGGCCATGTCCATACGTAAGCCCCAGTTCCATAAGATGTGATGCTGTTCATTAGTTTTGCGACTTTACCGATAAACGTTCCAAAAATTCAAATACATTACATCCATTGCTTCACCATAATTAACTAACTAGCCAGTATCTCAAATATGATTCCCATTTCATAAATTTATGCTGACGTTGTCTATGTTCATTACTTTCAGACATAATATTTTCTACGAAACCATGTACTTACTAATTTCATGCTATTCTTTTTTTCACCTGACATGGGTTTCCTAGTCGTTCTGGGAAGTTTTTGTTTTGTTGTGTTGATGTTTTTTTCTGTGAAGACAGAATTGAAGAACGTGCTTCACAGTTCCGCCATTTCCCTGTTTTCCATACTCCATTCTCTGGTTTCAGATTGTAATAAACGGCTATTTTTCGTTTACTTTCACAATGACATACTTTTGGAAGCTATTGCAGTTGAGTTGTATAACCTTTATTAATACGTGTTTTCAGAACCCAGCAATGTCTGCCTTAGGCTGCTCAATGACTACCCTTCCACAATCATACAATCAGGGAAGGAGATATTCTGCACCATCAGAAATACAGCACGATATACATTATTCCCACATTCCTACATGCAGCCTGTAACTGGGAATGTTGTGAGAGTCTGATGCTGGTCCATGTACTTCTTGACAGTTGTGAGATGAGCCACGGCAACATCTTAAAAAAAGTCATTAAAGGTGATTTATTTTCGGGGAGATCCAAGATATTGGCGACCCAGTAGGTTTGCCCTGCTCAGCTCTACAGCAGAATCCAGCCAAAGTGATGCATTCACATTCTCTTTCTTACCCATTGTGGTAAAAAATACTGACCCCCTGTATTGCTGTATGTCAGTTGAAGTGAGTAAAGAAAAGGACTAAGGATAAAGGACCACGTGGATCACAACTAGCAGGCACTGCCCTGCAGCCACGGATACACCCGCGGCCGTGGCGTCGGCCTCTGCGAACCCGGCAGGGGACTTACCATTAGAGCAGAGCTTGGTCATGGAGTACGTAAAACTCCCAGAGAAGATTGATTAAGAGATGGTGGAGACCCAGACCAGGCTGGAACCGATCTCAGCCATGCTGCAGAAGCGTCTCAGACACATGACATGGAGGATGAGCAGCGGACTGTGCCCTCTGAAACTGCAGTGCAATCCTCAGCAGGTCGGGTCCAAACCTTGGGATGGAGGGTACCGGGCGTGGAGGGAGCAGGTCGACATTGAAAATCGAGGCCATCATAAGAATATCTGCCTGATCGGGCTGGCGGGATGGGAAGAAGAAGGCCAGCCCGTCCGTTTTTGGAGCAATGGCTTCGGTAGTTTTTTGAAGCTGGAATGCGAGACGGGCCGGGTGCAGTCCAAGCAGGCCCACCAGGTCACAGTGCACAAGCACGGGTGAGACCAGCACTCCCGCCCAGTCCTTGTGCAAATCCAGCACTATGGAGAGAAACAAATGGGTCTCCAGCACAGGGGAAGGATCCACCGGCTCTTATATCCAAAGGATCACGAATTATGTTTTTCCAGGATCTTTCTATGGCCATGGTCCACACGAGGCAGGCCTTTGAAAGAGTAAAAAGGAGGCTGAGGGAATTGAATATTCAGTATACTGTAAGATACCCGACAATATTACGTTTCAACCACGGAGGGTCAGTGTTTAATTTTGCCTCACTAGAAAATGCAAAGGACTTCCGGGACACCTTAAGATACATTGGCTGGCGCAACGAGTATGGACAATGATGTTCTCTTTGTTTCCTCTGTGGATTGCCACGTTTACCTGGCTTTGTGTTTTTTAATATGTGAGCGTCACATTCATTTCTCTTTCTCTCTTTTCTCCTTTCTTCCTCCCCTCTCATTAATCCTTTTATCGCTAATTTCCTTTTCGTTTCTCTTAGTACGGATTGGCAGCAGTGTTCGGTGGGAGGTGAGGGGGTGTTGATGGAGGGTTACATTTTTTTTCACCAGGACTGCCTTGGATATGGATGGGAGGGGTTGAGTACCCACTTCTAATTTTCTTGTTGTAAGACACATGTAACTTTATAAAGTTTGTTTTGTATGGGTTTGGCGAGCAGCTTCAGCTAGTAGGAGCCAAGGGTGATTAGTGGGTTTATACGAGCGCTCCCAGTGGGGAAGGAGGGAGAATCACCTCTTACTTGTGTTATATGTTGTTTCATTGAACAAGGAGTTGTTAGGAGTTTTGAGTTGGTAGTTTTTGCAGTTGTATTTTCAAGTTTATATGAACTGTTTACCACTTCCTCGCAGTGCGCAATAAAAAGGGGATCTTCCTCACAGAGGGGTCACGGGCTGTTTTGGAGGGTTTGGCTAACGGCTCGTTTAAATTGTGCACCTGAAACATTAAACGGGAGTCATTCAGGCCTTCGAAAGGAAAGGGTCGATGTAGCCTTGGTGCCGGAAAAAAGACATCTAATCGATAAGGAACATTTAACGTTACAGAAGAGGGTGTTTGGCTGGGTGTTATTTTTATCCTTTAATTGAAAATGTAGAGGAATAGCTTTTCTTATTCAGAAGAACCTTCTATATCAGTTGTTTGTCCAAATTAAAGAAGAATGTCAGCTTTTACTGATCCATAAAGCTTTAATACATAGACAGGAACATGGGAACGAGTCATAGAGACATAGAGATGTACAGCATGGAAACAGACCCTTCGGTCCAACCCATCCATGCCGACTAGATATCCCAACACAATCTAGTCCCACCTGACAGTACCCCGCCCATATCCCTGGAAACCCTTCTTATTCATATATCCATCCAAATGTCTCTTATATGTTCCAATTTTACGAACCTCCAACACTTCCTCTGGTAGCTCATTCCATACATGTACCACCCTTGAAAAGTTGACTTTCAGGTGTCTTTTATATCTTTCACTTCTCACCCTAAACCTAAGCCCTCTACTTCTGGGCTCTCCAACCCCATGGAAATGACTTTGCCTATTTACTCTATCCAAGCCCCTCATAATTTTGTGCAACTCTATAAGGACTCCTCTCAGCCTCCGACGCTCCACAGAAAACAGCCCCAGCCTGTTCAGCCTCTCCCTATAGCTGAAATCCTCCAACCCTGGCAACATCCTTGTAAAACTTTTCTGATCCCGTTCAGGTTTCACAATATCTTTCTGATAGGAAGGATACCAGAATGACACGCAATATTCCAACAGTGTTCTAAACAATGTACTGTACAGCTGCAACATGACTTCCCAACTCCTGTACTCAATACTCTGAACAAAAAAAGAAAGCATACGAACCACCTTATTCACTATTTAAAATACCTGCGATTCCACTTTCAAGGAGCAATGAACCTGCACTCCAAGGTCTCTTTGTTCAGCAACACTCCCTCGGACCTTTCCATTAAGAGCATAAGTTCTGCAAAGATTTGCTTTCCCAAAATGCAGCACTTCGCATTTATCTGCATTACATTCCATCTGCCACTTCTCAACCAATTGGATCAATTGGTCCAGATCCTGTTGTAATCTGAGGTGACCCTCTTCGCTGTCCACTACGCCTGCAATTTTGGTGTCATCTGCAAACTTACTAACTCTATCTCTTATGCTCGCATCCAAATCATTTATGCAAATGCCAAAAAGGAGTGGACCCAGCACAGATCTTTGTGGCACTCCACTGGTCACAGGCCTCCAGTCGGAAAAACAACCCTCCACCACCACCCTCTCTCTTCCACGGTTGAACCATTTCTGTATCCAAATGGCTAGTTCCCCTGTATTCCATGAGATCTAACCTTGCTCATGAGTCTCCCATGGGGAACCTTGTAGAATGCCTTACTGAAGTCCAAATAGACCATATCCACTGTTCTGCCCTCATCAATCACTATGTTACTTCTTCAAAAAACTCAATCAAGTTAGTGAGACATGATTTCCCACGCACAAAGCCATGGTGGCTATCCCTAATCAGTCCTTGCTGTTCAAATTACATGTACATCATATCCCTCAGGATTCCCTCCAACAAGTTGCCGACCACCGAGGTCAGGCTCAACGATCTATAGTACTCTGGTTTGTCTTTACCGTCCTTCTTAAATAGTGGCACCACATTTGCCAACCTTCAGTCTTCCAGCACCTCATGTGCGACTAAGGATTATGCAAATACCTCAGCAAGGGGCCCGGCAATCTCTTCTCTAGCTTCCCACAGAGTTTTCGGGTACACCTGATCAGGACCTGGGGGTTTATCCACCTTTTCCCGTTTCAAGCCATCCAGCACTTCCTCCTCTGTAATCTGGACATTTTTCAAGATGTCACCATCTATTTCCCTACGGTCTATATCTTCCATATCCTTTTCCACAGTAAATACTGATGCAAAATATTCATTTAGTATAGCCCCCTTTTCTGCAGCTCCACACAAAGGCCGCCTTGCTGATGTTTGAAGGGCCCTATTCTCTCCTTAGTTTCCTTTTTGTCCTTAATATATATGTAAAAGCCCTTTGCATTCTCCTTAATTATATTTGGAAAAGCTATCTCATGTCCCCTTTCGGCCCTCCTGATTTCCCTCTTACGTATGCTCCTACTTTACTTGTACTCTTCTAAGAATTCACTCGATCTATCCTGTCTATACCTGACATATGCTTCCATCTTTTTCTTCACAAAACCCTCAATTTCGTTGGTTATCCAGCATTCCATATACCTAACAGCCTTTCATTTCACCCTGACAGGAATATACTTTCTCTGGATTCTTGTTATCTCATTTCTGAAGGCTTCCCATTTTCCAGCCATCCCTTTATCTGCGAAAATCTGCCTGCAATCAGCTCTCGAAAGTTCTTGCATAATATCGTCAAAATTGGCCTTTCTCCAATTTAGAACTTCAACTTTTAGTTCTGGTCTATCCTTTTCCAACACTATTTTAAAACGAATAGAATTATGGTCGCTGGCCCCAAATGTCTCGCCCACTGACACCTGAGTCACCTGCTCTGCTATATTTGCCAAGGGTAGGTCAAGTTCTCTAGTCGGTATATCCACATATTAAATCTGAAAACTGTCTTGTGCGCAGTTAAGAAATTCATCTCCATCTAAACCTTTAGCACGTTGGAAGTCCCAGTCTATGGAAAGTTAAAGATCTTCTACTATGCCTACCCTATTATTCTTATGGATAGCTGAGATATTCTTACAAGTTTGTTTCTCAATTTCCCTCTGACTATTGGGGGGGTCTATAATACAATCCCAAAAAGGTGATCATCTCTTCCTTATTTATCAGTTCCACCCAAATTATGCCCCTGGATATATTTCCGGGAATATCCTCTCTCAGCACAGCCATGCTTCTGTAATTGCTATGATATCCCAGTCTCGTGTTCCTAACCATGCCCTGAGTTCATCTGCCTTACTAGTTTAAAACCTCCCGAGCAATTTCCCTTTCACAATGTTACTCCCCTTCCGATTTAGGTGCAATATGTCCTTCTTGTACAGGTCATTTCTACCACAAAAGAGATTCCAATGATTCAAAAATGTGAGTCCTTCTCCAATGCAGCAGCTCCTGAGCCATTCAATCATCAGTTCTATCCTCCTATTCCTGCCCTCACTAGATCGTAGCGCTGGAGTAATCCAGATATTAGTACGCTTGAGGACTTCTTCTTAAATTTCTGCCTAACTCTCTCTAATGTCACTTCAGAATCTCAACCATTTCCCTTCATATATCGTTGGTCCAATGTGGACAATGACCTCTCGCTGAACCCTCTCCCCCCTGTGAAAATATTCTGCAGAATCTCTGAGACATTCTTGATTCTGGCACCAGGGAAACAACACTCCATTCTGCTTTTCCTCGACTGGCCACAGAAACGTCTGTCTGTACCTCTGACTACAGAATTCCCTAAAACAATCGATCTCTTGGAAGCCGATGTACCACTCGTTGCATTAGAACCAGTCACAATACCAGAAACTTCACTGTTCGTGCTACGTTCCCCTGAGAATCCATCACCCCTATATTTTCCAAAACAGCATATCTGTTTGAAATGGGTACATCCACAAAAGACTCCTGCTCTGGGTGCCTACCTCTCTTACCCTTCTTGGAGTTAACACATCTATGTGACTGTATCTAAGACTTTTCCCCCTTCCTATAACTGCCATCCATCACATACTGTTGCTTTGCAAATTCCTCATCGATTCTAACTGTCTATCCAACCGATCCATTTGATCTGGTAAGACTCGCATCCAACAGCATTTGTCGCAGATATGATCCGTAGTAACCCTGAAACTCTGTTTAAACTCCCACATCTGACAAGAAGTACATATCACTGCAAAGGCCAATTTTGTTCCTTCACAATATACGGCCCAGAAAATAACACCGTCTTATTCCTCTACAAAACACTGCACCAGGTTAAATTAATAGCTATGGCTTTTATTTTAAGTTTAATCAAGAGACTTATCTCCAAAAACATATGATAAAGAAAGAACCCACTATACTCACTTCTGCAGCTTTTCTGTTGTACAGAATTAAAATATTGATTAACTGATCTGATTCTTTGTTGTGAACTTCACCCAAACAGGTTTCTCCAAGATTAGTCGTGGAATTCACTGTTTGTTAGTTTTTGCAGACGCAGTCCGATGTCCAGCGATGCATCGATTCAAAAACAGGAAATGCAGTAATTGTACAGGTTCTCTCTCTCTCTCTCTCTGCCTGCACTGTCCTCACCATGTGCTTCTTTAGTCTGTTCTTCCCGCTTTTGAATCTGTTGCTGTTTTGACATTGTTCTTTTCCCCCAAAACTTCCAAAACATTGCAACAGCATATAAAACTAATTGCTGCTCCTGGAATTCGAGGAAATCACTTCCAGCACCTAAAATACCTAAAATAAAAAGGAGCGGTTCTTACCGCCAGAAAGTTTTCCCGTCCTCCATCTTGCCCCTGGTATACCCTTCAAATTAACGGATGCACTCTCCAGGTTGATGGCCCTTGGGGGGCATTATACAATTTTAGGCGGAGACTTTAACCAATATATGGATCCCAAGGTGGATAGGGTCTTAAGCGTTCTCGACGAAATTTCCCTGCAATCTAGGCAGCTGGTGGATCTAAACAGGGAGCTGGGCTTGGTGGATGTTTGGAGATTGTTCACCCTTCGGGTAGGGCCTTCACCTTTTTACCTAACCCACATAAGTGCCAAACTAGCAATGACACGTTTTTGCCCTATTGGCCTTTTTGAATTCAGTGCTGCCTTGTAGAATTGGGAACATAGCCATTTCTGATCATGTGGCAGTGTACATGGATTTTTAGGGTGGTGGCGATGGGACAGGCTCTCATCAGTGGTGCATAGATACCTTCCTCCTGAAGGATAGCTAGTCATAGAGTCGTAGAGATGCACACCATCGAAACAGATCCTTCGGTCAAACCCATAAATGCCGACCAGATGTCCCAACCCAATCTAGTCCCACCTGCCAGCACCCAGCACATATCGGTCCAAACGCGTCCTATTCATATACCCATCCAAATGCCTCTTAAATGTTGTAATTGTACCAGCCTCCACCACATCCTCTGGCAGATCATTCCATATTCGTACCACCCTCTTCGTGAAACAGTTGATCCTTGGGTCTCCTTTATATCTTTCCACTCTCACCATTAACCTATGCCCTCTAGTTCTGGACTCCCCTACCCCAGGGAAAAGACTTTATCTATTTCTCCTATCCATGCCCCTCATAATTTTTTAAACCCTATAAGGTCACCCCTCAGGCTATGACGCTGTAGAGAAAACAACCCCAGCCTATTCAGTCTCTCCCTGTGGTTGAAATCCTCGAACCCTAGCAACATCCTTGTAAATCTTTTCCGAACCCTTTCACGTTTCCCATTTTTCGATAGGAAGGAGACCAGAATTATACCTAATATTCCAACAGTGGCCTAACCAATGTCCTGTACTGCCGCAACATGACCTCCCAACTACTGTACTCAATACTCTGACCTATAAAGGAAAGCATATCAAACGCCTTTCTCACTATCGTATCTATCTGCGACTTCACTTTCAAGGAGCTATGAACCTGCACTCCAAGGTCTCTTTGTCCAGCAACACTCCTTAGCACCTTGCCATTAAGTGAATAAGTCCTGCTAAGATTTGCTTTCTTGTTGAATATTTTTCATGGGATTTAAAAAAATTTGCACATCAATTTGGATGGCCAGTAATCTGACGGTGCTTTGGGAGACTGCCAAGGCCTATGCAAGGGTTTGATTATGTCTTACTCGGCGACTCGGAAGCGGTAGAAGGGAGAGCAGCAGTTGACAGAGCGTATTTTGACAGACTGTCTGTAACTAAGTTGCAGCAGATTACAATGCTCCGTGCTACTCTGAACGCTGCTCTCACCCAGACAGCAAAAATAGCGATTTCATTTCCGAAAAGAGGGTATTCGATTAATGTGATAACTCGGGTAGATATCTGGCATACTTGGCCAGAAAGAAGAGTGCCCCCAGTCTATCACATCCATTAGTACGTGTGCTGTTAAAATCACCTGCGATCCCAGAAAGATTAAAGCAGCATTCATGAAGTTCTTTTCTGGGCTCTTCCAGTCAGAGGGCTGTAAGGACAGATTGGCGACAATGAAGTCCTTTTTAAGTACCCTGGCCTCCCAGGTGTAACTTCAGAGCAGGTGTCTCTTTCAAATGCCCCTCTGACATGCCAAAAGATACAGGAGGCCGTGAGGCAGCTCCAGAGTGGTAACGCACGGGGCCCAGATGGATTTTAGTGCGAGATTTAAAAGGAGTTCGTAGACATGCTGACTGGGCTAATGTTGGATATGTACAATTCTTCATACAGTCAGGCCTGCCTCCCATCTTCTTGAGAGAAGGAAATATTTGTCTTATTCTCTCGAGGATTGCACTTCATAAAGGCCTTTATTCTTATTAAATGTGGACTTTCATATTTTGTTGAAAATGCCGGCGTTGAAGCTAGAGAAGGTCTTGCCCTTCATTGTGAAATAGGGCCAAACAGGTTTTATTTGGGGTCACATGTGGTCTAATCAGAACAGGAGAGTGCTGATATGGTTCAGGTGTGCCAGCTATGGTCGATTCCAGGCTTGGCCGGGTGGAGTAGCCGTACCTCTATTATGTCTGGAATGGTTTGGCCTTGGAGAGGCTTTTGTCGGGTGGGTGACAGTATTAAAAATGTGTTGATGGAAAAGTGCAGAAGATCAGGCAGCATCCAAGGAACAGGAGAATCGTCGTTTCAGGCATGAGCCCTTCGTTAGCCCTGAAGAATGGTTCTTGCCCGAAACGTCGATTCTCCTGCTCCTTGGATGCTGCCTGACCTGCTGCACTTTTCCAGCAACACATTTTCAGCTGTGACCTCCAGCATCTGCAGTCCTCACTTTCTCCTCGAGTGACAGTATTATCTAGTCACTCATGGTATAAGGTCTGACAATTTTAGCAATGGCAGAGTCAGCCGTCAAGGGTGTCCCCGTTCACCGTTACTATTTATATTGGTGATTGAGCCGTTGGCAGAGCCCATCGGGAGGGACCACAATATTACTGCCCTGGAGGTAGTATCAGGATGGCATAAGATCACACTTTATGCAGATGACGTTTTTTTCTTTCCAACTAACTATCTGTGCCCCGAGTGATTAATGTGTTTGGATCTTTCTTGGGGTATAAAAATAACTTTATGAAATCGGAGACCATTCCTGTCGGGGTCTTATTAGAATACCCAATCTGGGAGGTGGAATCCGATTCACTTTCTCATGGTCAGAGGGAGGTTTCCTGTATTTAGGCATTTTTATCACTCCAGCCTTAAATCAATGAGATAAAGCTATTTTCCTGCAGGACCTTCAGCACTGGGAGGATCTTTCTCTATCCTAGTTGGGAAGAATATCTCCTGTCAAAATGAATGTGTTCCTCCGTTTATTAAATCCCAGGCAAATGCACCTTTTGATACTGCCCCGGCAGCCTATCCGGAGCTTTACAGTCGGCTTTGATGTTTTATTTGAGATCACAGGCGGCCTCTTATGGAGCTCACGCAATTGCAGTTTCCACGGGAGCTGAGGGATGTGGATTTTACACACTTTAACGAATACCAATTGAGTTCCCTCCTAGCCTATTTGGTTGATTTGATTTGCCAAGACCCGCGGTCAATTTGGCTGGACATCAATGCCTCCCAGGCAAAATGCCCTCTCACTAATCTGTTGTTCATGGACAAGCTGGGGACTGTTATGGATTATTGCAGAAATCCAACTCTCCTTAACACAGTTAAAGCATGGAGAATAATGCAACAAAGTGAGGGCAATTTACAAAAAAAACACTTCCCCTTTTACTCCCATTGTAGGATGGATGGATTCTGGCTTTTGGCTCTGGGAGTCCAGAGGACTTTTTTGTTTGGGAGACTTAATTGCCGGGGTGGGCTTAACGTCTTTCGAGCAGCTGAGCCAGAAATGTGAGCTATCTATGAGATTAGGGATTTCATACAGAAAAAAAAACTACATTAATGGTTAGTCCTGATAAGTCGAATATGGAGGTGAAAGTGCTTCAGTCCACGGGACCTCTCTCGGTCAGCACTCTCTAGCATTTAGTAGGAGGTAGTGTCTCAAAGGACATCGAGCAACTGTGTGGAATTTGGTTTCAGCAATTGGGGATGGAATCTTCAACAGAGGAGTGGGCAGATATTTGGAAGAATGTCTAGAAGATTTAGATTTGCAATAGGACGCAAGCTATGCAACTGAAGGGACTCCACATGGTTTATTTGGCATCGGAGTGGCTTGCCAAATTTAAGAAAGGAGCGTCCCCAGCGTGTCCAAATGTAAAACAGATGTGAGTACGCATGCTCATTGTTTATGGTCATGCCACTAACCTCGTAGGTATCAGGGTCCTATAGCGAGTGTTTTGGAAGGGGTCTTGGGAACCGATGTCAAGGTAGATCTGATGTCTCACCTCTTGGGTTTGCCAGATCACCCATCTTTGGAAGAAATTATTTAGTATTCTTTCATTTTGTGCTAGAAAGAACATTCTGATGAGATGGGTGTCGGACATCCCCAGGAATCTCGGGGTTGTGTAGGTTAGTTATGAAGCACATCCCCTGGTCTTCCTCGCAATTATCATGCACCAGAAAATGGGACTTTTTCAATGGACGTGGCAGTCCATTTCGAACGATGTTGGCGTGGACATTTTGGCTATTTTGGTCAGGGCCTTTGTGTAACCATAAGCATTGTGTCTGGTGTCCTAGATGGCCCATGGGAGGAAGAAATCTGAACAAACACGGCTTCACAATGCCAGCTCTCGATACAATAAGGAGCCAATTGGGACCCACAGCTGGAATATACAGGAGAGCTCAAGCCATACATCTTGCAATTGTTTCTGAGATTGATAATGATGTCCATGGGAATCCAGGGATATGAGCACCAACTGCTAGGTTAAGGTATAGAAGGACGGATATTCATGCTATAATTGGATGATTACTTCACTGACAAATCGAATCAACGTGGCTATTGTCAGCGAAATTGGACTAGCTGGAGATATCAGAGTTTGGGGATAGCATCTAATAACAAGAATAAAAACATAAAATAAATATGCTAAAAGATAAGTTCAAATGGTCAATTATATCAGATGCCCAATCCGCCACACAGAAACAGATACTATAATACAGAGGAGACATCCGTTTAGCATGAAGCACAGTGCAGACCAGGCTAGTGTACTGCTCAATACAACCCAGCGCTGTGTACAGACAGTGCAGACCTCACCAGTCCATGGGGGGCTGTGCAGTGTGTAACAGTGAATTGCTCTACAAAGCTGGAAAACTGACCCTCGCAGCATGTACAGCTGTGTACATCCCACATTGCATTTATCTGTAAACCAGGAGCAGTTACCCTCCCAGCATGTAGTGCTGTGTACACCAATCCAGTGCATTGATTTCTAAACCTGGAGGAGTTACCCTCCCAGCATGTCGAGCTGTGTACACCATCCCAGTGCATTGAACTGTAAACCAGGAGCAGCTACTCTCCCAGTATGGAGAGCTGTGTCCATCACCCTAGTACATTGTTCAGTAACATTGTGTTCGATCACTGCCCAGTCTGGGGAAACTTGCAGCCCATGCTAGAAGTGACAGGATATGTAGCTCCCTTCCATTTGCAGCTTCATACTTCTATTGTGCTAAGAGATGTAGAATATCTAGTCAAAAGGGAGGAGGAAGTTTTCTTAAGGTTGAGGAGGCAAGGATCAGACAGGGCTCTAGAGGGTTGCAAGTTAACCAGGAAGGAACTGAAGAATGAACTCAGGAGATCAAGAAGCAGGCATGAAAAAGTCTTTGTGGATAAAAGCGAAGATGTTCTACACATATGTCAGGAACAAGAGGACGGACAGAGTGAGGGTAGGGCTCATCACAGATTGTGGAGGCAATTTGCGTCATGAGGTGGAAGAGGTAGGGGAGGTCATTAATGAATGCTTTGCTTCAGTATTCAGTACTGAGAGGGGCATTGAAGTTTATGGGGAGAGCATGAAACAGGCTGATATGCTAGAACAGGAGGGTGTGACGAAAAATTTGAGAAACACAAGGATAGATAATTCTCCTTGGCCAAACAGAATATAAGTAAGTAGTCTACAGTAAACGAGAGAAGAGATTGCTGCGCGTTTGGCAATTAAATTTGCATCCTCATTGTCCACTGGAGTCAGGCCAGATGAAAAGAGGTTGGCAAATGTTATTCCCTTGTTCAAGCAATGGAATAGGGATAATCTTGGGAATTATAGACTAATCAGTCTCACGACAGTGGTGGTCAAAGAATTGGAGACGATTCTGAGAGACGTGATTTATGATTACGTGTAAAAAAATCATCGCTTGATAGAGATAGTTAGTATGCCTTTGTGAGGGGCAGGTCATGCCTTACGAATCTTTTTGAATCATTTGAGGATGTGACAAAGCACATTTATGAAGGTAGATCAATGGATGTGGTGTATATAGATTTTAGCAAGACGTTTGGTAAAGTTACCCACAGTAGGCTCATTCAGAAAGTAAGTCGGCATGGGATGCAGGGAAATCTGGTTGTCTGGATACACAATTTCTGGCCCATAGAAGGCTGAGGTTGGTATTAGATAGAAAACATTCAGTCTGGAGCTCTGTGATTAATGGTGTCCAGCAGAATCAGTTTTAGGGCTTCTGCTCTTTGTGATTTTTACTAATGGCTTGGATGAGGTAGTGGACGTGTGGATCAATACGTTTGCCGAAAACACAAAGGTTGATGGAGTTCTGGATAATGTTGAGGTGTGTTGTAAGTTGCAAGGGAACATTGACAGGATTCAGAACTGAGCTGATGAGAAGCAGATCAAGGTAAACCTGAGAAAATGTGAAGTCATTCACTTTGGAGGGTCGAATTTGAATGTAGAATATTGGGCTAAAGGCAGTATTCTTGGCAGTGCGGAGGAACAGAGGGATCTTGGGGTCCATGTCCAAAGATCTCACACAGTTACCACCCAGGTTGACGGTAAATCGGCAAAAGCGAGGACTGCAGAAAGTGGATATCAGAGTCAAGATTAGGGGGGTGCTTGAAAGCACAGCAGGTCACGCAGTATCCGAGTAGCAGGAAAGTCGACGTTTCAAGCAGAAGCTCTTTATAATCAAATGAAGGGCTTCTGTCCGAAACATCAATTTTCCCGCTCCTCGGATGCTGCCTGACCTGCTCTGCTTTTCCAACACGACCCTAATCTTGACCCAGGTTGATGTGATTGTTAAGAAAGTGTATGTTGTTTTGGCTTTCACAAACTACGGAACTGAATTTCAGAGTTGTGAGATTATGCTACGTTTCTGTAAAGCTCGGAATAAACCACTGTTATGAAGTTGAAGGTGTTTATTGTACCTTTTAAGAGAGAGTGGAAGTTGTTCTCCACTGAGAGCTTGCAAGCACCTTCGTATGACCAGCGTGCAATCCCAGAGTTACTGGAAAATATGAAACATGCAACGTTTGGCTGTGAAACAGAGACCATGAGTTTTGGTTGCTGAATGACAACAAGTCGAATTTAACCATTTAGTTTAAATTATGCCCTAGGACACAAAAGTGAATCGATTTTGAATTTATTGTTTTCCAACATCTAATCAATTAGATGATCAAATATTGAGTGGCATAAAAGATGCTGGCAGTTCGCTAGTTGGGCTGAGAGTAACTGCCATCTAGAGAGAGACAGCCATGCAAAACTCTCTCTGACAAAGATACCGTTTATGTATGAAACAACCTTGCACTAAAAATTCAGAAGACAACCCAGCAAGATCTTCAGCTGAAAGAAAGATGACACTGGAGATGACCGATGCTGTGTGGTTTTGAAATTAAGTTGATGCAATTTTAATACGGCTTTTTCTTATTGGAACATTATGTTGTTATAAAGTTGGAGACAAATACCAACCAGTTCAGAGAAAGAGGGGCTTCGGGTTTTGAATAGCTGTTCTTCAATGTTCACTTTTAGAGTTAAGGAATAAATTGAAATTATTTATACTTAAAGAGTGAAGTTTGAGATTTGGCACTCGTACTTTAACAGCTTACGTTGCGAGTTGAGCTTTTCTTGCTGTTTGCTTGAATTTGCGGAAGGATTCATCACCGTGAGGTAACACTACACGTGGAACATTGTGTTCAGTTCTGGTCGACTTGTCATAGAAAAATGTGGAAGCTATAGAGAGGGTGCAGATGATCTCTTGCAGTGCAATAGAAATATTAACACACGCCAGACACAGCAAGTAAAATATTGGGAATGTCATCACGCGAAAAGTAAATACTGGCAGACTCTCAATGTCTGTATCAACATCAGTGTGTCAGAGTGTGTATAGTATGTCTGTATTGATGACATTGCATCTGTGTGTGCATGCGCATCAGTGAATCGGTATGTGTCTCTGTATGTCTTTATTAGTATCTGTGTTACTGCGTCAGTTCTTTTTTGTGTGTGTATCTATAATCAATAATGTGTGTCTTTGCGTGTCTGTATTCGCCTCTGTGTGTACCTGCGTGTCTCTGTGTGTATGCATGTGCATAGCGGATATGTCAGCCTCTGTGGTGTTCAAAGTGAAGCAATGCCTCCTCAGATGGCTATCATACTCTACTACATCGATGGCATTCCTGGTGAAGTGGTCTAGCCCAAAACGTTAATTTTCCTGCTCCTCGAAAGCTGCCTGACCTGCTGTGCTTTTCCAGCACTGTGATCTCCAGCATCTGTAGACCTCACTTTCTCACATCAGAGTTTCAGCCTGGGCAGGAGCCAGCTCACAGCACCATCCAACCTGACAGCACCATCAGCACACACACACGCACACACACACACATATAAGCATGTGTAGGGAGTATTGTAATTGTACTGAGGACCCTAAGAATGGAGAATGCTCATTTAGAGTAATGTCTGCGCTCCTTCTACAACGTGGAAGTGATTTGTCTTTGAAGATTATTCGTGACATGGACTGTACACAATAAAGAGTATTTCCACTGCAACTGCATCCAATGAAGGTCGACTGAAACATTTGTAAATTGATGTAATGCATTTCTTACACGTTCGTTAACTTGAAAGCTTTTGTTATGCAGTCTTACAAATTACAAGTGAGAAAAGATTGAAAAGTCCTGAAACTGACACATTGATGTTGGTAATATCTCAAGAACAATATCTCTAGGCAACAAACGAAAGTGCTCTGTGTTTAAAAAGGCTTTATTTGAAAACCCAAGCAGCCGTGCAATCTGAGAGATTTACAGAATTTGATGTCATCTGAGAGAGAATAAAATGACATTTAGCCAGGGTAGGACAGCAGAGGGTGGCATTTTACGGCTCTACACTTAAAATTGACAGGCAGTGGAGATGGAGGAAGGATGAGGGTGCTGGTGTCAATTTCAATGGATTTACCCCAAAATCTTCAAAGATCACGTTTAACAGAGATGCAGACAGAGATACACACAAACATACATAGACACATTAAACACACAACACACATAGATACAGGTATCAACACTTACACACTAAGACATGCACACTCCTGCAGACAGAAAAAAGTCATTTATATAAGATAGAGATAAATACGTTATTCATTAATAAGGGAAACATTTGATCAGTTGGCGAAGGCAGAAGAATGTAGCTGAGAAACGTTTCCGACCGATTCAAACGGCACACCAGATCCGATTGGCTAAATGGCTTAATTCTACTCCAATTTCCTATTTTCTGAATTGATTCATTTTGGAAAATCGAGTTCAAATGCAGTTTAGAGGATCAAAGGTAGCATTTTTGGCCTTGTGGAGGAACAGACGGATCTTAGGCTCCAAGTCCTTCGGTACCTACAAGTTGCCATTCAAGTTGATAGGGCTATTAAGAGAAGCATGGTGAGTTGGTTTTTGTGAACAGAGAAATTGAGTTTAAGAGCCGCAAGATTATGCTATAGCTCTATAAAGCCCTGGTTAGACCACACGTGAAGTATTGTGTTGACTTCTGATCGCACCATTAGGGAAAGAAATTGGAAACTTTCCAGAGGGTGCAGAAAGGATTTACCAGAATGTTGCCTGTGCAGAAGGGCATGTCTTATGCAGATTTTCTAAGGGAGCTAGGGTTTTTGCATTGGAGTGAGGAAGGATGAGAGCTACATAATATAGGTGTGCAAGATGATTAGGCATAGATGGAGTGGACAACTGGAGACTTTTTACATGTGTGGAAATTGCTATCACACAGGGAGCATAATTTTAAAGTGATTGGAGGAAGGCTGAGAGGGGATGCCAGAGACAGTATTTTCTTCCTACAGATAGTGGTAGGTGCATGGAATGCACAGCCAGCAGTGGTAGTAGAATCAGATACATTAGGGACATTCAAGAAACTCTTGGATAAACACATAGATGATAATAAAATGAAGGGTATGAAGTTTAGCTTAGTCTTAGACTAGGATAAAAGATTGACACAACATCGAAGGCTGAAGGACTGTGCTGTGCTGCACTGTTCTATGTTCCAATTTCTTACACTCTTGTGAGCTTATGGTATCTGGAGTTCATCTATCCTTAGTTGAGGTTAAATTTGGTAAGTATTTAATTGTCAGTTGTTAAAGGAAATGTGGACAGATTTAAGTTTTGAATGGCCTATATCTGTTTCTAATTGTTGTGTCCCTGTGTCAAAAAAGTGGTGATTGGCTTGAGGGGGACACATTTTAAGAATAAGGGCATTTCCATTTCTGATGAGACAGGGATGTTCCTTTCTCTTTAGGATTGTGTGATCTGTAGTGTTCCCACGCCCAAGCAGCAGTGAAGACTGGGTTAATAAAAACATTCAAAATTGAGTTCCATAGATCATTATTGATCAAAAAAAATCTATGTTTATTCGGAACAGACAGGAAAGGGATGTTTAGTTACAATCACATCAACAATGCACATGCTGAATGGAGCAGCAGGAGCGAAAGGCTGAATGGCCACCTGCTATTCCTAACCCATGTCTTGTTCTATCACTCAAACCCTCGATTCTGTTACAGAGGGAGAGGAAGGTCCAATTCAGCCCATCAGCAATGAAACACGAGGACATCTTTTTGCCCTCTAAGGATTTACAAAGGAAGATGATAAAGTCATTCTGCAATTTGAGTGCATTACACAGCACATGTGGGGCCATCTAACCTTTCTAAGCTGCTACACAGGAAGAGGGAACCCTGAGTAACTATCAGGAAATCGACAGTAGGGATTGATGTTTGTTGTCAATTTGGAAAGCGTTAACGTGATGGAGTTCCTGAGAGATCAGTGCAAGATTACAACTATGTCGAACCTGTCAATGATTCGGATGTGGGGAGTGATTGGATTGGACATCAATTAGTTCAGCCACCAAGGTATTAATTTAATAAGATGTCAAGTGGAGGTAGCGAGGTTGTAACAGTGTAGAGACAGGGGAGGTTAGTGTGTAAACCTTTAGCCGAAACAGTTTAGCCTGCTTGAATGAAGCTTATGTTGTGACAAAAGGGAAAAACAATCGTAAACTACTTAAAAGGAGAGAGCTCACAAAACTCAGTGGTACAAAAGGATTTGTGTATCCTGATACATGCATCACACAAAGCTATTATGCGGATGTAGTGAGTGGTTAGGAAAATATATGGAATTATTCTATTCCATTCAAAAACTATCAGGATATATTCCTACATCTGTACAGGGGCTTTCTGAGGCCACATCTGATGTATTGCGTGTAATGATGATTCCCTAAACAGAAAAGTAAATATACTCAATTGATTCTGAAGCTTCGTAAAGATGTACGTGTTCCTGGAAAGAAGGCCTTATTCTGTCATACAGCACAGAAACAGACCTTTCGGTTCAACTTGTCCATGACGACCTGGTGTCCTCAATTAATCACGTCCCATTTGCCAGCACTTGGCCCATAACCCTTCCTATTCAAGTACCCATTCAAATGGCTTTTAAATGTTGTAATTTTCCCAGCCACTAACACTTCCTTTGGCAGTTCATTCTATACACTCCGAGAAAAGATTACCACTTTTATTTCTTTTAAGTCTTTCCCCCTCACCTTCAAACTATGTGCTCTTGTTTTGGACTCCCTCAACCTCAGAAAATGTCCTTGGGTCGTCACCATTTCCATGCCCCTCATAATTTTATGAACCTCTACAAGGCCAGGGCACTTAAGGTTTGAGAATGAGAGTTTCATACTGAACCATATAAGATCTTGAGGAGTGTGCATCAGGTGTTTGGCTGATAGACATTTCCACTGATGTGGGAAACTAGAACTAAACATTCAAATTTAAGAGAACAATGTATTCAATTTAACACAGATAGCCCAAAGATATGAATTTATTGGACAAAAGTATGAGGACACATGCAAACGCATCTTCAAATTATAGCTTATAAATTGCTCCTACATAGATGAGGGAACAGGGACGGAGTCATTCAATCCAGAGCATATTCAAGGAGGGTTCATTTGGTCCAATTAGGTGGTCAGATAACATTATTGTATATTTCATTTAAAAGTTGGAGAAGATACAACCTGCCAGAGACGTCACGGCTTATTGTTTCCTTTGTTTCCTTGTTCCTTCTCACAGCAATGTATGAGAGGGGAAAACTCATCAGGCATCGTTATCAGTCGTGAAGGATTCTTGTTGAAGATTCATTGGAATTTCCACACTGACAGAAGCAAAGGGAATTCAGCCAAATCCAAATGTTCCAGGAAGGTATCCGATTGACAGCAGCTTGTGTGAACAGAATGACCTCAGCTGCAGAATACAATTTAATATTTCCTCTTGTCTTAATTTAACTTTTGCTACGAAAATCTCTTTCAAACTGATATTCGGCAGAGATTTTTTCTGTTTGTCTTCATGTATGTGTATGTGTGTGTCTGTGTGCATTTGTGTGTGTCTGTGTATGTGTATGTTTCTGTGTATACAAACTGCGTCTCAGTATACAGTGAAAGATAAATATTAATGTACATATTTGTCCACACTGCTTGTCATGTATCTTTCCATTAAGTTAAGTAAGTTTACTTTGGTAAATTACTTTTCTAAATTTAAGCTATCGATCTGACTTGTCCCGAACAAAGAACCTGACCTAGTCTGAGAACTACATCATTGATTATATCACCAACCTAGTCACATTTAAAATGTGTCATGACCAATGGAGGAGCTGGAGTAGAAAATGAAACAGTGACCTCTCCAGCCCCAGTCTGAACAGGGATGACGAGAAATTCAAAAAGGGCTGTTTGAGTGGAAATGGCCTTCCCCAGACGTTTTTGATGCTTGTGTGTTTGCGTTTATTAAAAGCCATGCTACTTCGATATCGGATGGTGAATGACAATGAACTGTAGAAAGAAAACCACGACCTGATAAGCCACAATCTTATTGCCTGGTGGAGAAGGCTCCGAAAGTCTAATGACCAGCCCTTCTCCCAAGTCCCTAGTTCCTATGTTCGATTGAACCTCTAAAACCTGTTGGACAGGAACAGTGGGAGGCCATTTACCCAGTAACCTGCTGCACAGAAACAGCAGAAACCATTCAGCAGATGAAGACTGTCACACACAGTTTGACATGGCGTTGGAAAATATTCTTGGGAAAACAAAGGGTAGGTGACGGTGTGAAACATCTCTCTCCTCTGTCTTTACAGAACTGTCTTCATTTCTTGATCATGCTGCCGAGTCAGATTCACTGTAAATACAACGCCCATACCTCACCCAGAGACGGCCCACAAAATCCTCTGTTCTCCCCGACCGCAACATCCAAAAATAGAATTTTCAGGAAAATAACTTCCCAATAACAAAATGAGAGAACGTCAGATACATGAATAGGTCATTCAGCCCTTCTGGCCTGTCTTTCCCTTCAATATGATCATAGCTAATCTGCAAAATCCTCAACTCTTCTGTTATGCTCAATCACTGCAGCCCTCAACATTCTGATAACTCATATATCCATTGTGCCCCCTTCTAAATATCTTAGTGATCTACCTCTCCTACCTCTCTGTAATACAGAAGTCCCGACAGTCAATACCCTCTGTGTGAAGGAATCGCTGCTCATAAAGACACCGTGACCTATTCACATGAATAAAAATATCTACACACGGTAAGAGTGACTGGCCCCGATATCAAGGCAGGATTTCAAGGGACACGAACAAAATTGAATGCAATAGGAATGAGTCGTGGTTAGATGCATTCAGAGGACAAGGGAAGGTATTCGTGGTTGGTGAGGATCAATCATCTCTGTCACAGGACATCTCAGGGCGCATCCTAAGGTAGCTTTCTTCAGCTGCTTCAACGTCTTTCCCACATCATACAGTCAGAAGTGGGAGATGTTCACTGAAGATTGTTAAGAATAATTCAGCACCGGTCCACTGCTGAAGCAGTCCGTGTCCATGTGGATCAAGACCTGGATAGAATCTAAACTGTATTGCTAAATTGAAGATAACATTCTTGTAACAGTCCAACTAGAAATGTACCTTTCCCGCAGTTAAATAAGAGGAGCTCATTCAGCATCTCAAACTGGTTGCAACGGAATGTATTCAACCCACTGAAACTATTTGACAAGAATAGACATAGCCAATTCAGTCCCTCCTGCCTATTACACAAGGAGGGAAGGAGTGTAGTCAGCACATCGAGGTGTTAAACAGGAACCAGGAGCTGCCAAGTCAGGTCTTTGAGTCTCTTCCATGTGACCAGGAAGAGGGCACTCAGCCTGTCAAGTCAATTATACAGAAATAGTAAGATGTCATTGATTCCCCAACATGACAAACAGTGAAGCAGCGACTACACAGATAAACTGCTCTATGTTGTTCCTCCTGGATCAATTGCGCATGGTACATATGTTACTTCAACTTGCTTTACAGAATGTGAGAAAGGAATGTGGATGGTTCGTGGCAAGTCTCAATGAAATAGCTTCTGTCTCCGAGAAGGCAGACTGGTGTTTCGATGAAGATTAGAAACTGGTGGGAATGCCTAACTCTTTCTTTCAGGAATAAGGTATTGTGGCTGCTGACAGATTTGTGAACAATGCAGGTTCATTCACCAACTGCATATTGAGACAGGGAGCGTTCATTCAGAGCCTGGAGCTGCCTCTCAACCAACATGGCGGCTCCGTGCAGGTATGTGAAATATTGGGAATCAAATATCATGGAAAAATGTAATGTTTTACCTGACCACTGTTTTTTTCTTGACAATATGATTGTCGTACCTAATTTTCAAGTTTAAATGTAAAAGCCTGTTATTCGCTCTCAGCGCCACGGATTAAACACTCATTTTCCTCACACTTTCCTCACGGTACCATCATCCCAGGAATAAGTCTGGTGAGAACAATTTTGCACTATCTCAGTTGCAATGAAATAATTCCTTATAAGGGAGAGAGAATCTGTAATAAGTGGCCTAACTACTATCCAATCAACACGCTACAACTGCAGGAACATGAATTTACTTCAACACTTGAATCATTTTGTAATGAAGGACATCATACCATTTCCTGTCCTGATTACTTGCTGGCTAATGTGAATTGTATAAGTGATAACTGCAGTTCCCAATCTCTCACCTTCTAATAAATTCAAAATGAAAAGGACTGTATTAGTTGCTCACATTCAATTCATTTATTTGCCTTGTGAGCAGATGTACTCCAAGCACTGATACATGGGCTACCCGATGAGCAATGACCTTTAGTCCAGAGCAGAATCTTACTCTCTGTATTCTCCCCATTATCCAATTCTCCATCCATGTAGTATATTCACTCCTTACGCAAGGACTCTGACGTTCTTCATTCACCTGTCAAAAGCCTCCTGAAAATTCAAATACACTGTTCCCATTGGTTCTCATTTGTCGATGTCACAATCAACATCCTCCACAAAGTCCAAATGATTTATTAAAAACGATTTCCCTTTCTAAAATCTAGGCTGACTCCGCAAATCATATCATTATTCTCCAAAGATCTAGTTATTACGAATTCCGAAAAAAGTCAATCAAATATTTTCCCTCACATCTGAGACCGATTTATTCATCAGTTGGTATTCTGATTTCCCTCTCTCTCCTGTTTTCAATATTTTTGGTCTCAGTAGCTACTTCCAAGTCTGCAGCATCCTTTCTTTAACACAAAAAGCTTTGACAAACTTTGCCCTCCCTCAAAGAGTTAAGGAATTGACTGTACAGAATCAGGCCATTCTGTAGCTGCTCCCGAAAGAGGTTCCCGGCAAGCACAACTCTCCAGCCCTAACTCTGTAACCCTCTCAATTCATAACTCATTTAATCCAGCAACGTACCAATATTCAATACAATGAGCTTTGTTTTTTTTCCCCCAGTACTTCATCTTTAATAATTCTAACTTCTTGTTTTTCCACATTTTCGCCAGTCACCATGTTCCCTAACACTTTGGGAAGATTTTCTCTTCCTTCCTCTGTGGAGACAGAACCAACATATTCACCTCACCGGACGGAGATGGCCTCTGTCACCTTGTGAGTACAAGAGAGGATCGCACGCTGGCAAAATGGATGCTTCACCCACTCCTGCCTGAAAAGTTCCAGAATCAAAACAGTTGGTGGGCATGTTGAGTGCAGTCCTCTCCCTGGTGTGAAACTACAGGTTATGCTGGAGGAGGTTTCTGTGACCTCCTCATTGTTGCAATTAACTGGCTTCACACTTTGCACATGGAAACCATTCAACATTGGGAAATATTTGTTGAAATCTCAGAAAGGATAGTGTAGTGTCCTGCTCCTTCCTGTGCAGTCTCTGCAGACCCAGACTCTCTCCAAAATGCAGGGCCCAAACCTTGTCCAGAGTGGGGCCACCAGACCTTCAGATTTTCCTCAGTCATGGTAGTAGCTGATAACACAAACATAAGAAAACAATCCAGAGAACCTCCTCTCACTTTCTAGTGACGGGTCCAAGTCAAATCTCTGTATACATGTCACACCCACTCAACGTTAAGAAATGGTTTTCTCTCCGCAGTTTCTATTCCTGGCTGAAAAAAACATTGCAGTTCTGCACAGTCCCCGTGAGCTGAAATATTACCGGTTCTGTTCTCCATGGAAGTAGTTGACAATGTAACTGAAAAACTTTCTGTACCTCAGTCACAATAACAGCAACACAACCATTACCAGTGTAGATGCTGGGAATTTAATGGTCTAGTGCTATAATCTCCAGACAATTAATCCAGGGGCCCAGCTGATGACTCAAACCTGGACTTGAATCCCGCCTCATCAGATCGTGGAATTTGAATTCAATGGAGTATTTGGGTTAACAATCTAATGAAAGATTGTCAATTGTTAAATAAAAACAAACACCTAGACCACTTGTGTCCTCCGTGGAAGGAAATCTGTTATCTTCACGTGGTGAGGCCCACATGTGACACGAGACCCAAAGCAATGTGATGGACTCCCAACTGCCCTTCTGAAATGGCCAAGTCAGCCATTCAGTTATATCACTACAAGGTCTCAAAGAAATGAAACCAGACAGAGCTAAGCACTGGCAGCCTACAGCATGTGGAGTGCATGGTTCAAGAAGGCAGCTCACCAACACCTTTTCCTGGGCAACCTGGAAAGGGAAATATATACTGGCCCAGCCAGTTACACCCATGTCGGTTTAATGAATTAAAGAAGATGACCACACTCAGGGAAGAGACACAGAGGGTCAAAAATATGGAATGTACAAATACCTTGTTCATTAAAATCCCTACATTAATGAGCCAGGGCCAGAATGAAAATAACATTAGTTAGGAGACAGAAAGCAATGTCAGCAGTGTTTGTGGAGATTTGAGGGGAATACAACGATATTTCCTCAGTCGCCATCACGCTTTCTGGCAGACAGAATGAAATGCAAAGCAAATCAACGAAACTTATGACATTTGGGCAACAGAATGCTGATTGCTGATGTGGCTCTGTGGGTTAAGGATTAGTATTACATTTTCACAGCTTAGGGCCTGGTTCGACTCCAACTTCAGGCGAATCTCTGTGTGGAGTTTGCATATTCTCCCCACGTCTGCATGTGTTTCATCCCACAGTTCAGAGATATGCAGATTAGGTGAATTGGCCAAGCTAATCTTCTCATTGTGTTCACAGATGTGTAGGTTAGGCACAAAAGTGAGGGGTCAATATCGGGGGGTAGAAGAATGGGCCTGGTCAGGTTACTCTTCCAAGGACCTGTTTCCACACTACATGCATTCGATGAACGTGGACAGTGCAATTTCAAATGGAAAGAATAGTATGCTACATAAGTGTTTTAATCACTGGATATACAGTTCGATAGGGTTGTGCACATATAGAATATAGAACACTACAGTGCAGTACAGACCCTTCAACCCTCGATGTTGCGCCAACCTATGAAATCAATCTGAAGCCCATCTAAACTACACTACTCCATTTTACATCCATATGCCTATCCAATGATCACTTAAATGGCCTTAAAGGTGGTGAGTCTACTACTGTTGCAGACTGCGCTTTCCACATCCCTGCTACTCTCTGAGTAAAGATACTACCTCCGACATCTGTCCTCTATCCATTAAAACTCAAGTTAAAGCTACGTATTCTCGTGCTAGCCATTATCATCCAAACAAACAGGCTCTCGCAATCCAACCTATCTGATCTCTGATTATATTAAATGTCTGAATAAAGTCACCTTTCAGCATTCTCTCAAACGAAGGCAGCCTCAAGTCCCTCAGCCTTTCCTCATAAGATCTTATCTCCATACCAGGCAACAACCTAGTAAAGCTCCTCTGAAACCTTTCCAATGATTCCACATTCTTCCACGAATGTGAGAACCAGAACTGTACTCAATAGTCCAAGTGCGGCTGCACCAGGATTTTGTACAGCTGCAGCATAACCTCAGGGTTCCGAAACAAAATCCCTCTAGTAATAAAAGCAAACACACCATATGCCCTCTGATCAACACTATCAAACTGGGTTGCAACGTTCAGGGATCTATGTACATGGACACTGAGGAATCTCTACCCATTCACACTACCATGAGTCTTACCAAGAGCCCAATACTCTGCATTCCTGTTGCTCCATCCAAAGTGAATCACCTGACATTGTTCCGCAGTGCATTCCGCTTGTCACCTCACAGCCCAGCCTCCAGATGATCTGTGTCCTGCTGTAACCCACAACATCCTTTGGCACTATCCACAACTCTAGCGACCTTAGTGTCATCTGCAAATTTACGAACCCAAACTTTTACGCCATCATCCAGATCGTTGATAAAATTGACAAACAGCAGTGGGCCAAAACAACATCCTTGCGGTACACCACGAGTAACTGAACTCCAGGATGAACATTTCCCATCAGCTACCACCCTCTGTCTTCTTTCAGTTAACCAATTCCTGATCCATACCGCTAAATTACCCTCAATCCCATGCCTCCGTATTTTCTTTTGCAATAGTCTATCGTGGGGAACCTTACCAAATGCTTTACTGAATGTCATATACACTACATCAACCCTTTTACCAGCATCCAACTGCTTGGTTACCTTCTCAAAAAAATCAATATGATTTGTGAGGCACGACTTACCCTTCACCAAACCGTGTTGACTATACCTAATCCAATTATTCCTTTCTAGATTAGTTTAAACCTTGTATCTTTAACAATTTCAACATTTTATTCACAACCAAAGTAACGCTCACTGGTCTATAATTAGACTCTAATCCCCTTCTTGAATAAGGTAACAACATTTGCTATCCCCCAGCTTTCTGCATCATTCCTGTAGACACTGACAATATAAAGATCAAAGCTAAAGGCTCTGCAATCTCCTCCCTGGCTTCCCAGAGAATCCTCGGATAAATCCCATCTGGCACAGAGGAGTTATCTATTTTTACACTTCCCAGAATTGCTGAAACCTCTTCCTTGTGAACCTTTATCCTATCTAATCTACCAGCCTGTATCTCAGGACTCTACTCCATAACATTAGCTATTTTCTAGTGTGAATGCTGATGAGAAAATTCACTTAGCGCTTTCCCTATCTCCTCTGACTCCAAGCACAAATTACCACTACTACGCTTGATAGGTCCAGATCTTACTTATTCATTGTTTTATTCTGATATAGTTATCGAAAGCCTTCGGATTTTCCTTGACGCAATCTACCAACGACTTCTCATGTCCCCTCCTGGCTCTTCAATGCACAGAATTAAAAACCACGACATGGATAACACAATGTGCAGGGCAATGGAAAGAATACGGAACAACATCAGTAGAAATGTAGCTCATTATGTGTTGATACAGAGATTTTTGCCCCAGTAACCACCGCCTTTGTTATAATAATGATGTACAATTCTAATGTGTTAAAATAAAACTTTCGGCCCATCGAGCTGACACTGATCCTCTGAAGAATATTGGACATAGATCCACCTCCTACACGATTCCTCTATCTCCCATAGCTAAAGCAAGTAGATTCAGATGAACAATTTTTCATGGTCAATTGGGAGGAATCAGGAACACCTGGACGAAACATCTGCAGACACGGGAAGAATATTAAAGCTCAATACAGACGGTGGCCTAAGGGGGCAATTGAACGTCGTTTCCCAGGTGTTTCGAGACAGCCGTGCTAACCACTGAGTCACCGTGCCACTCACCCAAGTATGTCACTCTGCTAGCATTTACGAGGGAGCTTGGAAATCTCAAATACAAGTGGAAAATGTTGGTGACACACAGCTGATAAGTCAGTATCTTGAGGGTGAAAGACAGTTAAAATATTGAGACGAGTATGAGTTTGTTCTGAAAAAGTCATATTGGTCTCAGAAAATTAATTGTCTTTCTGCTCAGATGCTGTTGGACTTGTTAAAGTTTTCCACCATTTCCAACTTTCCTTTTCGTTTGGACTGTGGATATTTTTCTGATATTAAAGGGAACAGTGAAGCTGCCATTACAGTTAAATCTCATGAATTTGGTTATGGTCCTTGAATGAAAAATTAGAAGTTTTTTATTTGACAGAGCTTTATATATTAATAACATTTTCCGTGTCATAAATCACCATGAAAATGTTCAACTCAGTGGCCATGAATGACATGATCAATTCTATATAAGTACCCAATTGAATTAAGGATCCCAATCATCACCTCAATGTCATATCATGCTCCTGGTGACACGAGGGTCATACTCGCTCAGGAAAGTCTTACATTTCTGAAACTTTAGATGAAACTGTGGAAACTTAAGATACATTGGTACAGGGCATAGTCATCCACGGGTTTTGGAAGGAACTAGCATGGGCAGATTTTACGTGTCAAACATTCTGGAAAAGGTGAAATAGTGCAGCCTACTTGAATCTCTTCTCTCCAAGTGATGCACATGCACACAGAGCTGCTTGTAGGCACATTCCAAAGTGTCTTAACAACTCGTTAGTTCCTCGTCAGGATGGCATGTAACTTGGAAGATAACTTGTAGAGATCATTTTCCCATTGTTCCTAGTACCAGTGCAGAAGGTTCTCTAATTCCCATTAATCACAGTTTTGCTCAGGGTCCTGGATGCCATGCTCAGTCAAGTCGTGCTTCGACTGAAAGGGAAGTCTCTCTGATCTTACCTCCAATTATATTGACAGATCAATTAAAAGAACAAGGAGCAAAAGACAGGAATACTCCTTGTTTGAACAATATCTTCACAATATACAAAAGAAAATTGATACATGGACTTCCAATTCTGCTCCAAGATGTTTGTCCCGTTGGTAATGACACTGTTTGGTTAAGTGTTGTGATAGAGGGACAGGAAGAAACTCCACTCTGTACCAATAATTAACAAAGCCATCCCGTTCACGGAGCATCAGACAGTGACAAACATGCTGGAGTATGGAGCAATGCAAGGGAAATAGGTGGATAAGGAAAGAGTAGGAAGGGGAGGAGTTAGTCTGTCGGAAGGGCCATCTGTGGCAGGCAATACCAGGCAGTTGGAAAACTGAGATTGATGGATAATCAAACATCACTGTTAAGGAAAATTGGGATCTGGTTTCCTTTGAATATAAGGAAAATGTTTCTCATACTTCTTTTATTGACAGGATTCTTGTTTATATTGTACATCCACTCTACATTTCTGTATCTCCATCAAGGGCAGACATTTTCTTTTCTTTTCTCTCAAATTCATTTTCTCGACATTAAGTCACTTTATGTCACTAAACAATATCCAGAACGGTGGGTGTTTTTTTCTATGAATTTGCTTCCAATTCAATGCAGAAATAAGAATGTGATTTGTTCTTCTCCTGCATGCTTATAATTAAGAATTTAATTGAACCTTTATCCTCATCACCTTAGTTCTTTCAAACAAACTTCAGGAATGAGCCTGCATCCATCCTGCAGATTTAAAAAAAAAGTTCCCTGTGCTCTGACGGGATTGCAGCGAATGTTATAAAGAATGAGCTGCAGGCCCACATAAAATGGAAATGTTGCAATGCACAGTGCCAAAAGCGAGTCCAAGAATAATGATGTATAATCATTATTCACATGTATAATATGAATAATACATCCAGAGGACCGGTGTATAAAAGCAGAATTCAGTTCCATGTCCAAAATAGTGTTTGTAGCTCTCTAATAAAAGCCCTCTCCTGCATCATGCTGCAAATTCAGCAAAAGAGGGAAAACTGTAGACTAGAATTATCAATTCTTCCTCTGCAACAACGACTGTAGAACAGGTAGAAAATCAAGTTTTGTTTCTGATATTCATACACGTTGATGATAACAATATGGTAGATGGGGGTGGGGGTTAGAGCATGGTAAACAATGTTGTGGATGACACAATGATTATTTTAATGGTTCAAAGTGAGGATGAAAGTGTTAGGTTTCAGGGGTGTACAACCGGATTGTTTAGATGGCCAGATCAATGACCGAAAAACTTAACACTGCAATATGTGAGATGCTGCACTTCGAAAGAATAACAGCACAAGTGAGTAGTCAAACCAAATAAAAACATAAAAAGTAAAAATATTATATTGTCACTTCCACTGGAATTTGGCGACAGTTTGTGTCTTTGACCAAATATTCTGTCTGTATTATGGAAGAATACAAACATTTGAAATTATCTATGTCTTCTCAAGAAGGTTCACATGTTTATATTCTTCCATAATGCAAACAGAATATTTCGTCAAAGAAATAGTATGTCGCCACAATTCAGTGGAATGGGCAATGTCATATTTTTAGTCCATGTGTAAACTATAAATTAGCGACAACGCCAAAGTGTTTTGCGGTCCCTTCTCTCAGTTCCCATCACTTCTGAAATGTGGACAGATGGTGAAGGGTCTGTCTGGGTGGAATTGTGAAACAACAAGGGTTAAAAATGCAGAAAACAGTGAGTGAGGAAAAAATGTTCTTGTCAGCATGTTAGCTAGTGACATGTGATGTTACACAAGGCTCAGTGTTTGGACTACGGCTCTTTACTTCGTAAATTAATGATCTAGATAAATGTTCTAAGGACATTCTGGTTAACTTTTCAGATGATATAAAGATAGGTGGAGAGACAGGTAGCATTGCGAAAGGAGAGAGGCTGCAGAAGGGTTTAGACACGTTAGGAGAGTGGACAAAGAAGTGGCAGATGGAGTACAATGGGGGCTAGTGTGTGGTCATGCACTTTGGTAAGAAGAATACAGGCATGGAGTATTTTCTAATTTCGGGAAAATTCTTCAGTCTGAAGTGCAAAGAGACTTTGGAGTTGTAGATCAAGATTGTCTCGAGGTAAACTTGCAGGTGAACCAATATTTAGGAAAGGTTTGTAACACGGGACAGTATGTTTTAAAATCTTATATTTACCATAAGACTTCTAAACAACAATATTTGTTTATTGAACATAATTAATATTAGAACCATAAATTTTACTATAAAGTAACGAAACACACTACAAGCCATCTTATGCTTTAAATTAACTTCTATTGGGGTGGATCGTAAACCACCCCTATAGAACGTTGCCGGGATCCACGTGCTGATTTCTTCTTCTGACGATGGACTTGGAGGTATCTTCTCTTTTGGTGGTTATTTTCGATTTACTGCACTAAGTGGGCTTTTGCGGTGATTCTCATTCTTCCAGTTCTTCACCCCCTTTTGAGAGGGTTGGATTACCCCTGAGCAAGCAGACCCACCAGGGGGTGGCACATTGATTGCCCAAGGGCGATATTCCATTATCCCATTAAAGTTCAAATCCAGGTTTGTATTGCAAGGTCTGTAACTCTCAAGTTCTGTGGGGAGCTGCAGCCTGTCTGGATTCTACAGTACGTGGATTAGGACAGAGACTTTAGTCAAGGCTAGGATACATTTCCCAGCATGCCTTAATCATTGTTCATTTTTCAAATGCCATGATAATTTTTTATTATCATCATAAGTTCATTATTTCAGCTGGTCCGACTTGTCAAAAAGTGCAAATACCATGATGACGTTTATTTTAAGAGGACTTGAATGGAAAAGCATGGATGTACTTCTGAGATTCTATAAGGTTCTAATCACACCACATTTTGATTATTGTTTGATGTTTTGCGTCCCATATCTCAAGAAGGATATACCACCTCTGGAGCGTGTTCAGAGTCAGTTCAAAAGTATAATGGAAAATTATCCATTTACTGCGAAGTTTGAAAGAGAATGTTTTTCTTTAAATCAATGCTGTACTGACGTTTGTAAACGATGATTTGATGAAGGTATGCAGTTACCTTATCTCTGTTTGAATTCTGTAAACATTCAACTCGACTTGCGATCGTCGAACTCTGTGAAAGCTGAAGAACTGTTATGTCTAGGACCAGGGTATGAGAGGATAACAACTTTAGTTACCCCAGACTTTGCCCTTGAGAGTGGGATAACGAACACTATAAGGCAGGCGGCTGTATAATGTTTCAGTACACCTTGCATTGAGACATCTGACTTAGTGCAATGAGACAAAATCCTGCAGGAGTTTCTTTTTAATAAAGACCATTTCTTTGCTCTTGTGAATAATTGAATCAAGTCGATTTAATTTCCATGACAGTAAACTTGGGGGATCATCCGGGATCCCACGACTGGGTGAGATTCTGAAGATTCCCAGGAGGTGTAGGCGCCAGCACCTTGAAGGTCGTTCACTTTGCATGGGAAGACTCGGAATCTGTGGATCACCCCAGGGCCGAGGGTTCGAATCGAATAGGCTCGGGGAAAGAGTCGTGGCTTAAGTAATCAGACATAAAGACTCATTATAAGAGAATAAATACAGCAGAAAAAGGGTTCCGTGAACTATCGTGTGGTATTACAGTAAAACCCAAAGGGAAGTGGATTACTGTCTCTATAGTATTCAGGAGACGGCAAGTTTAAGGGTGGTTTTAGACTTGGAACCACGACTGGCTGAGTTGGACTAGCCTAAGATGTACCGGGCACGTGGTTTCTTGGTTTGCAAAATACAACGCATTGAGGGAGAGAGAGAGAGGGGGAGAGAGAGAACTGAACACGTATCCAGTTACATTAAAAATGGGCTCCAGCAAGAGCAAACAAAGGGACAGTCCGCACAGGACTTGGAATGGTCAACCAAAAATACAATACATGCTAAATTATTACGGCCCAGAATGTGTAAAACAGTTAGAATTGTGGATCAAGAAATGTAGTTTTCCAGAGGGAGGAAGTTTTAGGAAAAGACAGCTGGAAATGTTGAACTCGAGATAGGAAGTGAGAAAGAAGGAGAAAAGGAAGGGAAAAATAGAAATTATGAAATGGAGTGCTTATAACAAGTGGAAGGTTGAGGCTGATATCAGAGAAAGGAAATCTCAAGTAAAGGATAGACCAAATACATGTACAAACACCAGCACGCATGCGGACACGTGCGGCAAACAACCTAACAACCAAACAAAATGTACATTCTTTATTTCTGAATCATAAAATGTTGACAGGCGTGAGTTTCATAAACATAACATAAAGCTAATTGCTTTAAGGGAGGATGCAATTATTGTTCGGTTGAAAGATCATACTTCACATCTCACTTTTGCGCCATTCATGAAACATGGCAAATATCTGATTATTTTTCATATCACTGAACTCATCACCTTGCAATCATAGCCTTCATTGAAAGTAGATTAAGAAGGATCTGAATTCAGCCAGAGTGTTACTAAAATCATAGCTGCCTGTGGTGCTTAGTGAGATACTGGCCTGCACCTAAATGTATCCAGAACATTACGACGTGGTTCTGGGCAGTCATTCAAGCAATATTTCACAGCAAATCATTTGGAATCCATGTTGAGGCATGTGGAAACTAGCCAACAGGCTATCACTGGGCTCTAGGTAAGTACAAGTGCTGTCTAAATTATACATCAATAACTGGCTAGCGACCATGCTTGACAAATTCATTTTCAGTCAGACCCTGGGGCAGACAGCAGATGTGTGGACATGGAGTTTCAGACGCACACCACCCAAATTACTTAGGGGGATGACATCTGGCCTACCTCCCAGTCTCCATACATCTGCAACCTGGACAGGCACTGAGTGGAGATGTTAACAAGGTGAAAGAGATGACAGCAGATGTTGGAGGTTGAGACGTGAGAATAGGGCTGGAAAATCACAGCAGCTCAGGCAGCATCCAAGGAGCAGGAAAAGCAAACTTTCAGGCAAAATCCCTTCATCAGCAATAAGACATGGAGCTATGAGTGTGGATAGATAAATGGGAGGGTGTGGGGCTCGGTAAACGTAACTGAGAGTGCGATAGTTGGATGGACGTGTGTGTAATGGTGATAGATCGCAGGGGAGGGTGGAGTGGATAGGTGGGAAGGAAAATGAACTGGTGGGCACGGTGGCTCAGTGGTTAACAATACTGCCTCACAGTGCCAGGGACCAGTTAGGATTCCAGCCCCAGCCGACTCACTTTGTGGAGTTTGCATGTTCTCCCATGTGTCTGCATAGGTTTCCTCCACGTGTTCTGGTTTTCTCCCATGTTCCAAAGATGTGTAAGCCAGGTGAATTGGTCATAGAAAATTGCCCATAGTTATAGGTGCATTAGTCAGAGGGAAATGGGTTACTCTTCGGAGGTTTGGTAGGGACTTGTTGAGCCAAAGGGCCTGCTTCCTCTCTGGAGGGAATATAAAAGAAGTACCCTTTCCCACTTTGAATAAAAAGATGGGACAGGTCGTGAGGGCGGTGCTAAGCTGGAAGGTTGGAACTGTGAAATGGTCGGAGGAAGGGAAATGAGGAAACTGGTGAAATCCATATTGATACCATGGGATCGGAGGGTTCTGATGTTGAAGATGTGGTGGTAAGGGAGTGGCGATGGATGAAGCCCTGGACCTGCATGTCCTCAGCAGAGTGGGAGGGGAGTTGAAGCGATCGGCCACAGGGCTGTGGGGCTGGTTGGTGCGGGTGTCCCTGAGATGTTTTCTGCAGTCCTCTGCAAGTAGATGTCCTATCTCACCAACGTATAGAATACCACATTGGGAGCAACGGATACAGTAGCTGACATGAGTGGAACAGCAGTTGAAACCTTGATGGATGGGGAAAGATCATTGAGCCTTTTGAGGGGGGAGGGGTGCGGGGGAGGTGTGGGCACAGATCTTGCAATTCCTGTGGTGGCAGGGCAAGGTACCTGGAGAGGAGGGTGAATTGCTGCGGACCTGACGAGCACTACCTACCTTGTATCCTGTATTCTGCATTCAAAGTCAATCATCCAGAATAAATTGCTTCACACTTTTCCAGGTTGAAATTCACCTTTCACTTATCAGCCCAGTTCTTTATCCTGTCAATATCCCAGTGCAAACTACTACAGCACCCACGCTATCCACAATACCACCAACATTGTCTTTCCATCAACAAATGTAATAAGCCACTTTTGCACTCCCTCATTCAAGTCATTTATAGAAAACACAAACAGAGTTCCCAGAACCGAAGCCTACAGAATACCACTATTCACCGAGCTCCAGAGTGAATAGATTAAATTGATTACAGTGAGGAAACAGGCCCTTCAGCTCAACAAGCCCACACCAACCCGCAACCCACCCAGACCCATTCCCCACCATCGAACACAACAGGCAATTTATCATGGCCAATTCATCCAACCTGCACATCTTTGGACTGTTGGCGGAAACCGGAGCACCAAGAGAAAACCCACGCAGACACGGGAAGAACGTGCAAACTCCACATAGTCGTCGCCTGAGGCGGAAATTTAACCTGGGTCTCTGGCATTATGAGGCAGCAGTGCTTACCACTGTGCCACCGTGCCACCCACTTCCCACACTTCCAATTTCCCACCACTTTGTGTATCTATGGGCCAGCCAATTCTGTATCCAGATATATAGGTTTCCCTGTATCCTATGCCTCCTTACTTTCTGAATGTATGGACCATGGGAACGTGATCAAATGCCTTGTTAAATCCATGCACACCGCATCCACTGCTCTACCTTCTTCAATGTGTTTGATCCCATTCTCAAAGAATCCCATAAGGTTTGTGAGGCATGACTTGCCCCTCACAAAGCCATACTGACTATTTCAATACAAACTATGATTTTACAACTAATCATAAAGTCTGTCTCTCAGAATCTTCTCCACTACTTTGCACAATTCTGATGCAAGACTGACTGGAGTGTAATCCTTATTCCCTTGCCTGAACAAGGGAGTAATATTTGTCACCCTCAATCATTTGGCACTACTCCAATGGAGAGTGAAGATGCAATGCCCTCTAAACTGTCAATGACACTTCCAACCTTTGTGTCGTCTGCAAACTTGCTGAACCATCCTTCAATCTCCTCATCAAAGTCATCAATAAAATTTACAAACAGTAGAGGCCCAAGGACAGAGCCCTGAGGAACACCACTCACCACATACTTCCAGGAAGAATATGTTCCTTCTACTACCATTCTCTGTCTTCTGTTGGCAAGCCAATTCTGTATCCAGACAGCTAAGTTCCCCTGTATCCCATTCTTCCTGACCTTCTGAATGAGCCTACAATGGGGAACATCATCAAATTCCTTGCTGAAGTCCATATACACCACATCCGTAGCTCGACTCTCATCAACTTTTCTAGTCACCTCCTCAAAGAACTCGGTATGTTTTGTGAGGTATGACCTGCCCCTCACAAAGTCATGTTGACTGCATTTAATTAAGCCATGCTCTTCTAGATGATCATAAATCCTATCCCTCAGAATCGTTTCTTACAACTTGCAGACGGCAGACGTGAGACCCACTGGTCTGTAATTGCCTGGGAATTTCCCTATTTCCTTTCTTGAAGAGAGGAATTACATTTTCCTTCCTCCAGTCCTCAGGCACGACTCCAGTGGAGAGCGAGGATGCAAAGATCTTCGCAAGTGGCGAAGCAATCGCATTTCTCACTTCCCAAAGCAGCCGAGGACAAATCTGGTCCAGGCCTGGAGACTTGTCAATCTTAATGTTTGACGAAAATTTCAGCAAATCAGCTTCCTCTATCTCTATCCATTCCAGCATGCACACATGCTCTCCAAAGGGTTCATTCACTACAAAGTTTCTTTCTTTCATAAAGACAGAAGCAAAAAACTCATTTAGGGCTTCCCCTACCGCCTCCGACTTCACACACAAATTCCCTATGCCATCCCTGATCGGCCCTACTCTTTCTTTGACCATTCTCTTATTCCTCACGTGTGTATAATGCCTTTGTGTTCTCCCTAATCCGTTCTTCCAAGCCTTTCTTGTCCCCCCTCCTGTTTCTCCTCAGACCATTTTTGAGCTCCTTCCTCACCTTTTTACTTTTGACGAGAAGTTCCACAGCTCTCGTCATCCAAGGTTCCTTTATCTTACCACTTCCTACCTGTCTAAAAGGGACATATTTATTCATCACTTGCAACAACTGTTCCTTAAACAGTCTCCACATGTCTATATTGCCTTTACCATGGAACAATTGCACCCAATCCATGCTTCTTAACTCATGTTTAATCGCATCATAGTTTCCTCTTCTGCAATTAAATATTCTCCCATTTTGCCTAATCCTCTCCTTCTCCATAGCTATGTAGAATGTGAGGCAGTTGTGGACACTATCACCAAAATGCTTTGCCACCACAAGATCTGACACCTGCCCCTTGGAATGAAAAATATGGGAAGGCACGAATGCGCTCCTGACGAAGGGGTGAAGCCCAAATTTTTGACTCTCTTGCTCCTCAGATGTTGCCTGACGGGCTGTTCGTTTTCAGTGCCACACGTGTCGACTCTGATCTTCAGCATCTGCCGTCCTCATTTTCCCTAATACTGACAGCTATCTCACCGACACACTACGCAGGGAACTAATCAGCAGAAAGTCATTGTATGTGTAGCAGACTGCTCAGTTCTGGAAAATTGCATTTGATTCATGCATTTATTGAAAACTAAGTTGTATTTCAACAAATTCTAATTCAGTCCCAGAGTTACAGTTTTGGTTCATGAATTGGGCAGCTTCTTACCGAACACTTATTGATTGCAGAACTCCGAGGTACAGAGGATTCCAGGTGCTGTATTCCAGTCTGGATGTGCTTTAACTTAATGCTGGGAATATTATCGGACGGATAGGTGTGTTAAGGGAACAAGGTGACATGTGGAAATGTGACTTTTTTGAAATTACAGAGAGATGTTTGAGGGAGGTCAGGGCTGACAACCTAATATGCTGTGGTACAAGACCTATAGGCAGGACAGGAGAGGGGTAAAAGAGGAGGTGGTGTTGCATTATTAGTTATGGAGTCAGTTACAACAGTAAGGAGGGACAATATCTTGGAATGATCTAATGAGACTTTGTGGATAGGGATCAGGATCAGGACCATTGCAGAGGCACTGCTGGGGATATATTATAGACTCCGAGATAAAGGAAAACACAGGAGCAAATATAAAACCAATTTAATGAGGTGTGTAAAAACAGTAATGGGATTGTTACATGCAGGCATTTAAATTCCAAACATTCATTCGGGCAGTGATAACTTTTCAAGAGGGGACAGATGCCTTGACATTTATTCCAGAGAGCTTCTTGTATCAACATGTAGCAGATACAACAACGCCTGGGTCAATGTGGGGAACGAAGCCAGTCAGGGTATCGCAGGAAGGATTGGAAGAGCATTACACGGCCAGTGACTGTGACATCATATATTTTCAGTTTGTTAAGGAAAAGATTAAAAAGAAAACACCATCTGGAAAATAAAAGGTTAATGGATTTGGGAGACCGAATTTATGAAAAAAATGACAGGATCTGGCCAAAGTGCAGTGGTTTCTGGGTGAAACTGTAGCAGAACAGCGTGTGGCGGGGGCATGGGAGATAACTTGATCAAAATAGAATTAATGAGAGTGTCCGCCCAACATGTTACACGGAAGATGAAAATTTGGAAAATAAGCCCAGGGAACCTCGGATGTGAACAAACATTCCAAACAGAATTATAAACGAAAGAGAGGCTTAAAGCAGGTACAAAGTGAGCATGTCAATGGATGCACTAAAAGAATATAGTAAGTGTAGGGCTAAACTTAAAAAGTCAGTTTAAGAGCAGAAGGGGGATCGGCATAAAACATTAGTGGGTAGGATTAACATGAATCCAAAGACATTTTATCAGTTTATTAAGAAGAAGAGGATAACAACAGAAAGAAGGGGGAGTATTAGAGACCAATTGGTGCAGCCTGTGCACGGAGCCACAGAATATGTTAAACACGGGCTTGAAATTTTTCAGTTTGAAGAAGCCTCTCCTGGATTCAGGGAGAATGACCGTGTGACCTTTGAACGAATTGATAAAGCATCCAAGGATGAATTGGAAGTTTAATCATGGTAAACAGTGGGCAAATCCCCATATCCGAATAAGTTGCATCTTAGGCTGATGTGGAAGATGAGGGAGAACATTACGGGCTCTGACATTTTCATTTTTTTTTGCGTCTGGACACAGAGAATTGTGATAGGACACGATAACATCTAATGTCGTCACAATTCACAAAGAGTGCCAGAAGTAAGACACGGGATTAAAAACCACCAAGTCTCCCAACAGTGAGAGGGAAACAATTGTGGAAATTCCTGAGGGCTGTTGAGGCTAGATCATTAAATATCTTGAAGGCTGAGTCAGACTGATTTTTAAACATGGGTTAGTTATGGGGAAAAGGCTTGGAAGTAGAATGGGGCATTATCAGAATAAATATAACCGAATTGAACAGGGAAGCAGACTCAGTGAGCGGCATAATGTTGCTCCTACTTTTTTTTTGCGATAGTCCGATATTGGAACATCAACCTCCTTCCCTCCCTCCCTGTGGGAGACACAGATTGAAATGCACTCGATGGACTCAAGGAATTCATGAAAACAGTACCAATAGATAGAAATGACCAGAGGACTGCGACAAACCAGATTGGCTGTTGGGGTGAAGATTTGCATCAGCACAATCATCTCTACCAGGGGGAAGACCTCAGTAGAGGTCCTGCTCTGGAGAGCAGGTTATCATGATTTTGTTGTCAAGGCGTATGTAAGCCACAAACATTACATCACTGTTGTGTTTCCCTATTTTCCTGAATTAAAGTAAATGTGGAAGAGTAGAGAAAATGCAGTTGGCAGGAGAGTAAGTAGTATTTCATTGGATTGAGAGGCTTCAGATAGCAGCAGCTCAGCAAAAAGTACAGGCAAGCTCAAATAAAGTCCTTTTAATTTAGTATTACAGCAGTCGAGATGGCAGTTAGTCCAGGTGCACTTTCCTCCTGTGGGATGTTGGAACTCCGGGAGATTTCCATCATCCCTGATGACTACATGGGTGGGAAGTGTACCTGTCTACAGCGCCTGGGAGACCATGTTTGGGAGTTGGAGCTGGATGCACTCAGGATCATCAGATGCTATGAACTTAATTGATAAGCGCTTTAGTGTGGTGGTCACGCCCAAACCTGCCCCTAGCCATTTTTGTGTAATGACTGTAATGGCCCAGTCCCACATGAAGATGCACGCCCTGAGTTCATCAGCTTGACTTGTCCGCCCTGTTGCATTTAAATAAACACAATTTAATTCAACAGCCAGTCCTTGCTCCCTGTCATGTTACAGGCAGAGAGTAAGTTTGGAATGGGAAAGGGAGTAGGCAGAGAGTGCAGCAATCCCATATGGCTATTCCTCTCGAAAACAAGTAAACCATTTTAGATACTGTTGAGGGGAAAGACCGTTCAAGTGAATGCAGCAGTAACCAGGTTGTTGGCAATTCCACTGACTCCGGGCCACAGCAGGAAAGGGTAAATATAAACAGGGTCTTAGAGATAGGAGAGTCGATTTTTGAAGGAACGGATTGGAGATTCTGGGGCCTCAAACGGGAATCCAGCAAGGTGTGTTACCTCACAGGTGTCAGTGTCCAGGAAGTCTCGGAGCAACTACAGAATGTTATCAAGGGGGAGGGTGAGCAGCCAGAAGTCATTGTGCACATTGATATAAATGATACAGTTGGAACTAGGGATAAGATCCTAAAGAGTGTTTACAGAGAGCTAGGAGAAAAGTTCAAAATCAAGACTTCGAAGTAGTAATCTCCTGATTACGTCCTGTTTCATGAGCTCACGAAAGTAAGAATATGAGGATATGGCAGATATATGCATGACTAAAGAATTGGTGCAGGGGGTAGGAGCTCAGATTTTTTGATTATTGGTGTCTTTTCTGTGGCAGAGTTGACCTTTTCAAGAGGGACAGGTGGCACATACACTGGAGGGCGGACAAATAACTTGGCGACCAGGTTTGCTGATATGCCAAGGGAGGGTTTAAACTAGATTGGCAGGGTGTGGGATCCTCAAGAGCAAGGAATGAAGTGTGAGGCTTGAAAGAGATACAGTAATCAGAAACAGTAAAGTGAAGAGACGTGTCAGGCTGGAATACGATAGGGAGCAAGGAATGCCTGCTGGATTTATTTCAACGCAAGAGGGCTGACAGGTAAGGCCAATGAACTCGAGGCATGGATAGGTACGCGGAAGTGGGATGTTCTAGTCATTACAGAAACATGGCTAAGGCAGGGACAGGACTGGCAGCTTTGTGTGTCTGGGTTTAGCTGCTTTAGGCAGGACAGCGACGGTGAAAGGAGGGGAGGGGGAGTTGCATTTCTGGTGAAGGGAAGTATTACAGCAGCAATGAGAGATGAAATAACTGAAGGATCAAACAGTGAGGATTTATGGATGGAGCTAATAAATGGAGGTGCAAGTGGAATGGTGATGTTATAGGGGTTGTACTATATGCCCTTAAATAATCAACAGGAATTAGAGTAACAAATATACTTGCAGAGAGGAGGGGCATACAGGAGCGAAAGGATTGTCATAATCGAGGATTTTAATATTTATAACTGGGACCAGAGTGTTAAGTGATTTGTTGGGGGTCGAATCCTTTAATTGTGCTAGGAAAATTTCCTGAAGCAGTATATAGAGGGGCCTACTCATGAAGGAGCAAAATTCGACCTACTTGTAGGAAATATGATAGAACAGGTGATGGAGGTGATAGTGGGGGTGCACTTGGATCCAGTAACCTCAGTCCTAGTAATTTGCACGTAATTAGGCAGAGCGACAAAACTCGTCCACAGCTTCAAGTTCTAAACTGGGGCAAGATGAATTTAGTTGGAATTACATAGGAATTGGGAGATGTTTGTCGGAATAGTTTGTTTGCTGGCAAAGGGACCGCTGGTAGGTGAGAGGCCTTTGAACGTGAGATACTAGAGTTGAAGGTCTATTTGTTACTGTCGGGATGAAAGGAAAGTTGGCAGGAATGGGGAACACTGAATGACAATAGATATTTAGGCTTTGACCGGAATAAAAGGCAGCTCAGTTATAGGCAGCTGGGATCAAGTGAATCCCTGCAGGGAAGTAATGGATACAGGAATTTACTGAACAAGAAAATCAGTCGGGGGGAAAGGGGGCATGAAAGAACCATGCTGAGAAGATTAGGATGAATCCAAAAAGGTATTTTAAGTATATTATAGGAAAAACAATAAATAGTAAGAAAATACGACCCACGAATGACCAAAGTGGACATGTATGTGTGGAATCATAAAAGATTGGAGACGCCCTCAACGAATATTCCTCTTCTGTGTCTAACATGGAGAAAGAAATGAATACGTAGGAACTTGACAGTCCATATCACAGTAGAGGAGGTACTGGACGTACTAGAATGCTTGAGGTTGGATAGATTTCACGTTCCTTACCAGATATATCCAAGAACAATGTCGGGGGCTAGAGACGAATTTATGGGGGACCTGGCTGATAAGTTTGATCATCATTATCCACAGTTGAGATTCAGGAAGACTGGAGGTTCCCAAATATTGTGACTTTATTTAAGAAGGACTGGGGGCAAAAACCTTCGAACTATGGACCAGTAAGTTTAACATCTGTGGTAGGTATGTTACTTGAGAAAATTCTGAAGGATAAGATGTACATTAATTTCAAAAGACAAGATTTGATTAGAAATATTGAGCATGGCTTTGTGCGTGGGAGATCATGCTTGACAAATTTCTCAAAGTTATTTGATGATATGACCAGGAATGTTGACTCGGTGCTAGACGTGAAAAAGTGTGGCGCTGGAAAAGCACAGCAGGTCAGACAGGAACGAGAGAATCGATATTTCAGGCATAAACCTTTATCACGAATGTCCAAAACATCGATTGTCCTGTCCCTCGGATGTTGCCTGACCTGCCATGCTTTTGTAGTGCCACACTTGTCGACTATGATCTCCAAAACTTGCAGTGCTCACTTTGTCCTCGGGTAGTAGATTTAGTCTACATGGATTTCAGTTACACCGGGACAAAATAAGGCTTTTTAGTCCCTCGATCTTATAACGCTAGGCCCAGAGTAGATCATATAGAATCAGTATCGTGTTATGCGGCAACAGGATCAGTTTATTCAGCTACTTCAGGTCAGGAACACAGGAAATGTAACAGATCACAAACTGACTGGACTCTGGGATATACTGGAATAACACGAGGCTATTTAGCTCCTCAAGCCTGCCCTTCCCTTCAGTCAGGTCAGGGATGATCTGCTGTCTGCGGAAATTTCTTTTTCATGCAAATTCTCTGTAGCACTCGACTCTCCCAAAATCCATTGAAACGCTCCTCACCCCCTACCAAACATTTCAGCTGTCTGGGATAGAGAGGCCCCAACAGACACTATCCTCTCAGAGAAGGAAACACTCCCCACACATATACCTTGGCCTATTGATATGAACAAAAGATATTTACACAGCATCAGAGTGACTGGCCCTGAATTTACTGAAAGATTTGACTGAGCAATGTGTCAAAGAGTTTGAACAAGGTTAGTACTTAATGGGAATCTGTAGTAATCTCTGCACAATTTGGATCATTCAGAAACAATGTGGCTGTTGGGTATCAATCCTCTAAATCCCTGGATATCTCTGTGGGCAATCAACAGGGTAGCTTCCTCCACATGAACATTTTCAGCTGATTCATGAATGTCTTACCTTCCGTCATTCGACCAGAAGTGAAGATGTTCAGTGAAGATTACATAAAGCATCAAAACCTGGACAATAGTCAAGCTCATGCTATTAACGTGCAGGTAATATTCGTGTGATCGCATTGCTGGACACTGCACATTTCCACAGTATAGAAAAAGGAGGTCGTTCAGCTAGTTTCACTGAAATGTGAGAAAGCCATTCAGCCCATCGAAACAGGCCGTCCACTCTCTGTTGCTTCTTACACAAGAAGAGTTTTTTTTTAAAAATCTGCAAAGATTGGAGTTCAAAGTAGACAGGCAGGAAGCCGGAACAATAAAACAGGAGAGAGCTTCAGGAGGTGAGAAGTCAACGCCTTGGGTAAAAGCCTTCTTCCGGACTGTGGGTGAGGGGTAAGGTGGTCTACATTTAAATAGGCCGGGTGGGGGAGGAGGAGGCAGGGTGGTAAGGTGGGGATAGGTGAACACAGCTGAAAATGTGTTGCTGGTTAAAGCTGGTTAAAGCACAGCAGGTTAGGCAGCATCCATGGAATAGGAAATTCGACGTTTCGGGCATATGCCCTTCATCAGGAATGAGGAGAGTCTGCCAAGCAGGCTTACTTGCGGAACGCTTCAGAGAACACCTCTGGGACGCCCGGACCAACCAACTCAACCACCCCGTGGATCAACACTTTAAGTCTCCCTCCTACTCCACCGAGGACATGCAGGTCCTTGGACTCCTCCACTGGCAGAACATAACAACACGACGGCTGGAGGAGGAGCGCCTTATCTTCCGCCTGGGAACCCTCCAACCATAAGGCATGAACTCAGATTTCTCCAGTTTCCTCATTTCCCCTCCCCCCACCTTGTCTCAGTCGGTTCCCTCAACTCAGCACCGCTTTCCTAACCTGCAATCTTCTTCCTGACCTCTCCGCCCCCACCCCACTCCGGCCTATCACCCTCACCTTGACCTCCTTCCACCTCTCACATCTCCATCGCCTCTCCCCCAAGTCCCTCCTCCCTACCTTTTATCTTAGCCTGCTTAGCAGACTCTCCTAATTTCTGATGAAGGGTATATGCCCGAAACATCGAATTTCCTGTTCCTTGGATGCTGCCTAACCTGCTGTGCTTTAACCAGCAACATATTTTCAGCTCTGATCTCCAGCATCTGCAGACCTCATTTTTTACCCATAGGTGAACACAGGTAGAGCATATTCCTGGGTTGTTCGATAGGAGGAATGAGTATAGTTGTTAGTTGTCAGAAGGACGGATCAGAGGAATGGGAGAGAGGAGGAGGGGCTGGGAATCTATTTGGGGGATTAGAAGGGCGGTAATTTGAGACTGGGGAAATCAGTGTTGAGTCCCCCGGGCTGTGGGCTGCCCAGGCGAAAGATGAAGTGTTGTTTGCGGTTTGTTTCATTGTGGCAATGGAGGAAGAAAAGGATGCCCACGTTGGAAAGCGCGTGGTAGGGGGAATTGAAATATGCAGTGACTAGTAGAGCCCTTAGAGACCCAACTGAGATGCTCAGCAAAACATTGCCTTAGTTTACATTTGGTCTCCCTGATGTGGGGAAGACCACATCGGGAGCACCAGATACAGTAAACTGGGTTGGATCCCACCACTTGGCACATCTTCCACAAGGACCATTCCCTTCACTAATCTTTGGTTCATGCCACACTCTTCAACAAGTCCTCCAATCCCGACTGGCACTACCGCTGCAAACAGAAAAGGTGCATAACCCACTTGCACACCACCTCGCTCACATCCATCCTGTGCCCCAAACAGACCTTCCAGGTGAAACGTGGGTTCACCTGCCTTTCCTCCAAACGGGTTTACGGCATCAGATCATCCCAATGTGGTCTTCTCTACATGAGGGGGACCAAACGTAAACTAAGGGTACATTTCTCTGAGCATCACAGCTGGGCACAAAGGAGCCGACCTGACATCCCAGTCACCATCCATTTCAGTTCCCCTTCTCAATCCCTTTCCAACATGACTATCCTTGGCTTCCTCTGTTGCCACCGTGAGTCAGACCGCAAATTGGAGGGACAACACCTTATCTTTTGCCTGGGCAGCCTACTGCCTGGAGGACTCAACATTGAGTTCTCCAATTTTTATTAAACTTCCCAGCCATGCCACTGCTCCCTTTCCAGCCCCTCCCACACTCTTCTATTCTGCCTAACGGCCCTGCTTTCCAGATACCAACTGGATTCATCCCTCCCATCGACCAAGCAGTTTGCATTCACTATTAGTGTCCACCAATCCCTACCTCTTCATCCCGCTGCTCCTCCATCCTAACCTCTCCCGTCCCTCTTTATCTGCAGCTTCCCCTACCTCCATCCACAGTCCTGAAGATCGGTTGTACCTGAAATGTTGACTTCTCTAATTCCTGATGCTGCCTGGTTTGCCGTGTTCTTCCAGCCTCCTGTTTGTCTATTATTACATAGGAAGATAAGGAATCCAGTCAGCACAACCCGCTGGTAAGCAGGAAACATGGGTTGCTCAATAATGACCCTCTTCCCTGGGACCAGAAGGAGGACATTCAACCCCTCAAAACGCTGATACAAGAACAGAAGAAGCCATTCAGCCCCTCCAATCTGTTATACTGCAATAGGAGGAGGACATTAATACTGCAACATGAAAATCCAACGAAGCAGAGGTTGCACAGACAGATTACTCCATGTTGTCTCTAATGGCTTCATTGCTAATGGTACACAAGTTTTACATTAACGTGATTTACAGATGGTTAGGAGGCACAGCTGATGGTTTGTACCAAGTCTCAAGGAGGCATGTTTCATCTCCAAGAAGACAGACTAGTGTTCTGCATGGAGATCAAAAACTTTTGGGAATGGCCAATTTTATCAGAGTGTGGCTACTGGCAGGTTTGAGAACAATGTGATGCTCAGTGCAGGGTCTCACCCCAACTGTTCATTGAGATGGTGGGGGTTTAATCAGAATCTGGAGCTCTCTCGCAACCAAATAGTGGTTCCACAGAGATATGTAAACTATCATAGATTCATAGAATCCTTCAAAATGGAGACAGGCCCTTCACCCTGACAGGTCTATATGTCCATCCATGCTAAAGACATTTCCTTACACTTGGCCCATATCCTTCTCAATGTTTCTTATCCAAGGTAATCTATCAAATTCGCCGAGTTTACATGTAACTCTAGATCCACTGCAATGTTTTTAAGTCTCAGGTGCCGTTTGAAATGGCCAAGCCAGCTGATTAGTTGTATCAAAGACCATAATGTCTCACAGAAATTAAACCGGACAGAACTAAGCACTGACTACTTACTGCCCACCAACTTAAGTGGTCATGAAGGCAGCTTCCAAATGCCTTCTCAAGTTCAATGAGGAAAGGAAATTAAATATTGACCCAGCGTCCTATTAACGGATAAAAGAAGATGATCATACTCAGGGAAGTGACAAAGGGGCATTATCCACTTTAAACTTGGGCTTTGATGTACACCTTAAATGGCACGACTTCCGTTAATATGGGGACACGAGAAAAATAAACAAGATTAATCTTGATTTTTACTTCCTTCTCAGTTGATCAGCAACGATCCCCTTGTTTGCCTTTTATTTATCTCTCTCTTTCTCGATCTATTCAACTCAGTTCTTCTTCTCTTCCCAACAGACATCCCTGCCAACAGCAGCGATTACATTATTCCCCAGTCATGTTCAGTTCTGATGTATGGTCAGTGGACTCAAAATGCCAATTCTGCTTTCCTTTCCATCCGAGGCTGACAATCTGCTCAGTTTCTCTGGCACTTTCACGTTCTATTTCATTCTGATCTCTTGAATCATTGTTTGTTGTATTTAAACTTTAATGTTGTTATTAAATGGGATGTCGGCATCGCTGACAGTGGCAGCCTTTAGTTGACCTCACTGAATACTCTTTCCTGTGAGGTAATTATTTCATGCGGTATAGAGCCAAGCACATTGTTGTGAGTCTGAATTCATTCTTAAGCCTGACTAAACAATAATGTTTGATTTCTTTCCCAAAGGATAACAATGGAATAGATAAACTTAGCAACACGGTGCTGGTGGTGTTATGGTTGATATTGGTGAACTTCACTTTTCCTTTTAATTCCTGTAATTTGAATTTCATTTCTGACATCCTCTGAGGTAGGATTTAAGCAGTGTCTTTAGTGTAATAACTTGTGCCACTGAATTACATGTCTAACAACATTACTTCTCTGACACACTGTCCCTGTTATGGATTTACTTTAGAGACAGTAACAAGGTTGCGGTGGAAACATTTGTAACAGAAAGAGTGATTAGGAGAGAGCTGGTACCATGGAGTCTGAATTTTAGTGAGGCATAGATAATGGTTTATTTAGCAATCACACTAATGTCAAGCTGGGGACTGGGGATATGATGGAGCTGGTAGTGGGTAGGTTTGGTGATGGAGAGAATACCAAGACATAAATCAATTCAGGGCAAATTGGTACTTCGGGAGTGTGATCAGTCTTGTTCTCAGATGTTTGTGAGGGCGGAGATGTAGCCAATCCTGAAATTTGCGGTAATGAATGGATTTGCATGTGAAACTGAAGACAATATTTTCCATTCTTGCCAAATATAGATAACAGAAATACAATGAAGTTCACCAGGGCTTATGGGATTAATATATAGATAGAGATGGAGAGACTTACCAGGAACACCAACAATAGCGAGCATGGGATAGTAGCCCACCTGAATAATAAGCAGAACAACTAATATCCGATATGATAATATGTGCCCATACCAGGTAATATAGAAATGAGCCCAGAATAAACTCCTATCCATTGCTACCGCATTCCAGTCTACTGTTCTCAGATTCCGATCCATTGGTGGAACATTCCAGTCTGCTGTTCTCAGATTCTGATACATTGCTGAAACCTGCCGTCTATCCTCAAATTCTGATGTCTCGTATCCCTATCTCTGCAGTTGCTGATGCTTGTTGTGTTGGAGGTGACGCATCTAAGCTATAATGGGATAATGCATTGCAACAGGCTCCTTACTAATAGAAGAGGGAAACCGTCCAGTGATACAATTAGGATCCATGGAGACTGGCATCAGTCACAGTCAATAAACAAACAGATCCAGTTAACTCCTTTCAGTATGGTACCTTCAGTTCACAATAACAATTGGATTGAATTGGATGTTGACATAGCTGGCTATTGGTCATATTTCCCATCACCAATTGCTCTCCTCAAGTTCGTTGTGAGTGAGAATCATGGATGTTTTCTTACAGCAGGCTCGATGATTAAGCAGTATTGTCCATTTGCAATGCTATATCCCCGGGATCCTCCCACCACAACCATCCACAAAAAACACAATCTAAATGTTATTATTGTGTTGATATTTCCTCGACTAAAACAGGTATCAACCAACAAATTCTGAATGGGCATATTTGCACTCCAATACACAGGAAGTGTGGATCTGCCTGGGCATTCCTCTGCCTGCACGAATGAGACAGTTTGGAAAATACTTTCGTACACTTTATTGGCTTCAAATCAGCAGGACTTACATTTTTTGATTGCAGTCCAAAACCAAATGTGGCATGTAGTCATAAAGTCGGTCCTTTTACAACGTTACGTTGTTCTTGTGTTTTTTTTCCTTAAAGAGGACCTAAACAACCCAAGGTTCCAACGCGCCAGAATTTTTAAAGATGCATTGGGGTCCTTTTGTTTATAGATAACAGATAATGACTCAGCCACAAGGCTTCAAGTTTTTAAACAGAAACATTTATAATCAAGAGGACATGGCCAGCTCTCTAGCTGGACAGCTCGGAGCAGTTCTGGGGTTAGTTGAGTCAGGATCACCATTGTAACTGGATGCTCTCCAACTCCTTCTGTCTTTCTGACTTTATAATCTTTTAGTCTTTTTGTCAGTTTTATTCTTTGTGCAAAGCTATTTATTTACTGGGATTGTTGCAAGTATTTTGGAACAGCATCCATAAGATGGGATAACCTGTCAGGTTTGGATAAGATAACATATTCCTTGTGTTTAATTCCATGATTAAATAAAGTCTGTTTACTCCCAACTCGGCATTCAGACCAGTTAATTCACTCTGGGAATATCCACTATATAACAACCTGCAACAGACAGAGAAGTTATGGTAAGGGACACCTGCTTTAAAATGTTTTGAGGGGTCGGGACGGCTCCATAACAGATTGGAGGGCCTTTGTGTGATTTCGACTGTAGGTGGCAAGTATTATTGTGTTTTATTTCGAGTGTTGATTTGGTGGGGAAACAGAACTTGAATAGCAATGGCTCTTGTAGTCACCAAGGATGTTTTGGAGGTGGAAGTATTGACCTGGTGGTGTATTACAAAATGCACGTAAGTTCAAGCTGCGGAAATTAATAGACGAGCTGGAGTTGAAGCTACCTCTTAATGTGAGGAAGGATAAGATGATTGCAGCAGTAGCTCAGCATTCCAATTTGCTGCAAACTCCATCAGAATCTGTGATGACTAAAGTTTAATCGCAAATGAAGCAGTTTGGGTTAGAAGCAGGAATGAAGCAGTTGGAGTTACGACTAGAATCAGAAGAGGAAGAAAGAGAATGAGTAGGTTTAGCAGAGGAACAAGAAAAAAAAAACAAATAGCTTTCGTGGAAAGAAAGAAAAGGAGAGATCGTTTGACCGTCAGGGATGGAAAGTCAGCTTAAAAGGATGGAGATGAAGGCTGAAGGTGAGCTTAGTAAGGAGCAGAGTGAGGATGACCAAACCCATGATCGTCAAAAGCCTAGTGAGAAACATTTTAAGTATATTCACGCCTTGCCTAAAGTGATGAATAGGATATGGAAATCGTTTTCATTTAATTTGAAAAAATGGCTAAAAAATTGTAGTGGCCAATGGTAATGTGGATATTGTTGATCCAAACCAAACATTATAGGTAGAGTTCGTGAGGTATTCACAACATTATCAGTCGAGAGATCTGGGGAGTATGAGGAGGTAAAGGAAATGCATGTGACCTTGTGCCAGAATCCTCCAGAAAACGTTTCAGGAATCTAAGGAAGGGTCCTGGTCAAACCCTTATTGAGTTTGAAAGGATGAAACAAAGTAATTTTGATGGATGTATAAGAGCTTTACAAAGAGAGCAAACCTACGATACTCTTTGAGAGACAATTAATTTGGAGGTGTTCAAACATTTGTAGCTCAGCTAAACTAATTGGGTCACAGCAGAAAGATAAAAAGGATAAACCAATTATATCAAAAAGTATATACATTCGGAATTTTAAATGTATCCCTGAGTGTTATTACCCTTAAAATGATGTCCACATGAGGAAATGGAGACTGTCACATATTCAAAGAGATGATAATTGGGCAGATGTTCATCAAATCGTATTGCCTATGGGATACAGAAAGGAGGTGATGCGAACGGTGCATGAGCTACCAGCTAGAAGGCATGTAGGAGGGAGGAAAACACAGGCTTGAATACGAGACATTTTTATTGGCCTGGACTGCAAAAGGAACTAGTTGAATTTTGGCGGACGTGTCAGGCAATTGGAAAAACACAAGTGATAATAAAACCTGCACTTTTCTTAACAGCTCCTGCATTTAAGGAGCATTTTACAAAATTTTAATTGATTGACCAGCTCCCCAACCTCAAACCAAAATAGTGGGCAACAGCATTTCATAACAATACTGGATGCATCAACATGATTTGCAGAAGCTATCCCAAGATGCAATATCACAGCTAAAAGAATTGCAGAGGAATTACTCTGTTTTAAAAATCGATAAGGACAACCAATAGAGATGCAGTGAGATCAAGGTTCAAACTTCACATCTAAATTATGTCTTTGGAATGAATCAATTCAAATCTACTGTGTACCATGCAAAATTGAGGGGAGAACTAGAAAGGTGACATTAAATATTAAAGATCATGTTGAGGGCTTATGCTCAGGACTATCCCGATGATTAGGGTAAGGGAATTCCATTTGTGCTTTTTGTGATCAGGGGTGCACCAAATTAACAGAGAAAATTCAATCAATTTGTATTAGTTTTTGGGCATTAAGTGGGAGGACCTTTAAAACCGATTAAGGAGAAAATAGTAAATCAGCCTTTAAATGCCATACTTTAAGGAATGATAAATAATGCCGCGGAACTGGCTAGACAGCATTTAAAAGTATTGCAGCATGTAATAAAACAGAAAGCTGGCAGGAAATCAAACAATTGCAATTTTGCTACAGGGGATAAGTCATTACTGTTACTTCCAGCGATAGGTGAATCTTGAAAAGCAAAGTTTAATGGACCTTATGAAATACAAAGGATATTGAGTGAGGGTAATTACTTGATAAGAACTCCAGACAGAAATAAAATCTCACAGCGTTTGTCATGTGAATACGCTCAAAAGATATTTTGAGAAGGAACACAGCAAGAGGAAAAGCTTTTAATGATTGTGACACAGAAAGAAGAACCAAGTTCAGTGGCTTCTGAATCGGACATTCCTCAACTTAAAGTGGACAATGAGATAGTTGTCTAAAATTGAGATACATTATTGATTTACCTTCCTGACAAAAATTGAAATGACCAGAAAGAGTTATTATTATCACATGGGGAGATACACATTAATTAACTTGGAAGTACTAACCCAACTGTGCATAATGTAGCAAGAGGAGTTGCTGTTATGCTTAAGCAACATCCTCACAGGCATAATCCTCTAAAGTTGGCACAGGCGTAGAAAGAGATTGAATGCACGCTCTGAGATGACATAATCAACATGCGTTACAGTGATTGGAACTCACCCATACTCATTGTACCAAAACCAAATGGCACCCAAAGGTTATGTGTGGACATTCATAAAGTCAATGCAGTTAAAATGTTTGACGTATACTCAGTTCCACGTTTGGAAGACTGTGTTGAAAATTTGGGACAAACAGCTTAAATTTGGTGTGAAACATGTGCCGGCCACGTTTCAGTGACTAACCAATAAGTTGCCAGATATCCAACGTGTGGTGTACATTGATGACCAAGTGGTTTTTAGTCATTCATGGGAAGAACACTTACAGCATTTATCAGACTTTCTCTATTGACTTCAGAAGGCAGGCTTGGTGGTAAACCTAGCGGAAAGCGAATTTATCAAATCAAAAGTCACCTTCCTGGGCCTTGCTAATAGACATAGATAAACCGTGACATGGGATCTAAAAGTGAAGGTAATTGGAGAATTTCCCATACCGTTGACAAAATGAGCAGCATTGTGCTTCCTGGAATTGCGTGGTTTTTTTTCCAGGGTTGTGCTTCATTTTCGCAACATGACTACTCCACTTGTTAAAGGAAGGCAAGAAAATTCAGTGTAAAGAGGACAGTCAGAAGGCATTTGACAGCATGAATTATGTGTTAACCATTGCCCCACACCCCATTGCCCCACACCTGATTATGCATAACTATTCAAGGTGGCTTTAAATGTGATTGATCTAAGAATCTGTGCTGGACTACGGCAGCAAGACTGCAAGAAGACAGAAAGAACTGTTGGATATTTCTTCAAGAAGTTGAAAGTTCATAACTCAACAGTTGAGAAAGAGACTGTGAGCTTTGTGTTGGCACTACAACATTTCTGTGTTTATATTACCAGCAACAACCTGAGGCAACCATGTACACTGACCATAACCCATTGAAATTTTTGGAGAAACTTTTGGACAAAAATGCGAGTCTGTTTAGCTGGTGCCTGTAGTTACAGCCATTCAATTTGAACATTGTGCTCGTGGCAGGTCTTGAAAACATCATTGCCGATGCATTTTCCAGACTTGAATGACAGATCAAGACACTCAGTGATGGAAATACCACACACTGAGTCCGGATGTTGTTGTGCATATTTGCATGTTTATAGTAAATGAATATACATGCATATTTTAGTGTACTAACCACTATTTTTGGGCGGTTAGAAAACTGAAGCCATCTTTGGATATTAATGATTCAGTTTTATATCATAAGAGTTGTCACAAAGCTGATCACTTAAAAGGTTATGTTGTCCTTGAATTGTTTTCAGAGAATTTCTGAATGACACAAGGTTCAAACATGTCCTAATTTTGAATGCTTCATTGGGGTCCTTTGGTTTTTAACCTAACAGATAATGAATCGGGAAGAAGCCTTTCAAGACTTTTCAAAAAATAACTGGCATAATCAAGGGGGCGTGGCCATCTCTCCGGCTGCACAGGTCAGATCAGTTCGTGGGATGGTTGAGTCAGCACCATCATTGAAACTGGACGCTCTCCCCCTCCTTTCGCCCCCTGACTTCGTAACCTGTAAGTTTATTGTGTGTTAGTTTATCTCTTTCTGCTCAGGGTTTTTTTCATTGAGATCGTTGCAAGTAATTTGGAACAACATCATTAAGTTGTGGTAGCCTGTCAGGTCCCGATAGGATGAATTATTCAGATATTGGATTTTCTGTTCGTTGTGTTTCATTCTTTACTTTTGAAAATAAATTCTGTTTGTTTAAAAGTTGGAAGTCGGACCAGCTAATTCACTCTGGGAATATCCACTATACAATTAACTTCAACAAATAGCAACATTACGATCTAGGCTACGTGCTTAAAAATGTTTTGTGGGGTCGGGCCTGGTCCATAACACTGTACAATAACATTGTTCATTCAACGACATGAATTGAGATTCAAAAGGGAGGCGACACAGCAAATGTAGTATTCTGCCCAAGGCTCAGGCAAACTTGGGTACCCGCCTCCACTACATCCTCTAATCCATTTAAAATAACTTTTACCCAGCATATTTAGTCATTTTGCACCAAGCTTGAACAGTTTGTTGCTGTGCTTAAAATGACTAAATGAAAAAATGCCCGCAGCTCACAACAGGTGGGGACCCCTCCGCCGCCCTCTCCAGCAGCAGTGGAGACATCCCCGGCCGCCTCAGGGAATTTCCCTGCAGACGCGAGCCTGGTCTACATGATTAACAAGAGAGGATCGACGCCTTCATCGACGAATCCAGGAGCAAGTGAGAGTCGTTCTCAGTACTACCTAGAAATTGGAAAGCTCGAACATCGTGTTGGATGGGCGGAGCTAAATGCCGAGACCTTGGAGCCTGCGGCTGAATCGGCCAGGGGCCGTGTCCGGGCTCTCGAACAGTGTGTTTGGACCTTGGAGGAGCACATCGACGAGCTCGACAATCAGGGTCATCGAAAACATTTCGTGTTGCTGGGCCTTCCTGAACCGGAAGTGGAAGGGCAGCCGGCAGTTTGTAACTTTATAGCTTTTTAATGTTTATTCTTTGTATTATCGTTACTAAACGTATTCAAGTCTTAGTGGGAGTGGGGGGTGGGGAACTCACTTTTAACTTTGGTTTCATGGTACACGGGAATTTATTTACTCTATTATGTGATGCCTGGGTCGAGGGCGTGGCGCTAATTGGAAGAGAATACGATGTTCCCTGGGAACAGGGGAAAATCTCATTTTAAATATGTTCTATAGTTTTCTTATTTAGCAATAGTTTTTAACTATAGTGTTGTTAATGTGTTAAAGAATTTCTACTTGTGTGAATTTTCTACAGTCTGAGCTCAGGGAGTTTTGGGTGGGATTCTTCCTCCCGGTGGTTCTCGGTCTTGCCTGGACGATCATGGTTCGTGAATCGATTAGCTGCTGCACATGGAACGTCAAGCGGAATAATGCAGCAAGCAAAAGTTAAAAAAATGCTAGCAAAATTCAAAAATGAAAGGGTTGATAAAGCTTTCTTACAGGAGACACACTTAGTGGATAAAGAGCACTAAAATTACAACAAGGAGGGTTTGATCAGGCCTTCTTTTTATCTTTTTGTTCCAAAAGTAGCGGAGTAGATATTCTCATTCGGAACAACCATCCTTTCAAAATCTTAAGTCAGATAATAGATGAATCTGGATGGTATGTACTGATTAAAGCCCACATAAATGGAGAGGAGTATGGAATTTTGAATCTTTGTTATTCCCTGGCACATCCGTTCAAATTTATAATGGAAGCATTCTCCAAACTCATGGTTTTAGGGTCTCATCGCACAATTATAGGAGGAGACTGTAATTGTACTATGTACCCAGAAATAGACAGGATGCGCAAGAGTACTGCATTTCTATCACTTAGATCTAAACAATTGCCAGGTTTTAATAAGGAGATCGGGTTAGGAGATATGTGGAAGTGCCATCATTCGCAGGGCAGAGACTTTACTTTATACTCCTACACACATCAGTGTCATACTAGAACTGATACGTTTCTTGCTCCCTCGACCTTTCTGATCTCCATATTATCCTGCAAAATAGGTAATATAATAATCTCTGATCATGTTGCAGTATATATGGAAGTTAACACTAGGGAGATGAGACAAGCCCCCGACATTGGCACATGGATTCCTCCTTAATGAAGGATAGTAAATTCGTAAAATGTTTCTTTCAAGAATTCAAAACCTTCTTGGAAACTAACACAGATACGGCCATTAACGCGTCTATGATGTGGGAGACAATAAAGAATAATGCACGAGGTCTCATCATTTCTTACGCAACGACCCAGAAAAAACAGGAAGGACACCAGCGTCTACTCGAGGCTCATTTGAAGGTAGTTGAGACAGCATACCTTGATAGGCCCTCTATTGTTATATTACAAAGAGTTACATTCCTTACGGCAGCTCTGAATACTGCACTTATACAAACAACAAATATTATTTGCAAAACAAAGACTATATGAATACAGCGATAAGCCTGGTAGATAACTAACATATCTCACAAGGATAAAAAATGCCCTCAAGCTAACATGTCCATTAGGGAAAGTACTGGTACTTTGCCTCATGACCGGAAAAAGATTAATACAGCCTTCAGAAAGTTTTATTCTGATCTATATAAATTACAGGATTGTGAAGACAGAGCAAAGAAGATGGAGTCCTCTTTTAAAAGCCTGGCCTTTCAGGTCTTAATCCCAAAAGAGGTGTCGGTCCTGAATGCGCCCCTAGTAACCCAGGAAGTACTTGATGAAATCAGGCAGCTTCAGAGCGGTAGCGCACCTGGCCCAGATGGATTCCAGGCCTGTTTCTACAAAGTGTTTTTAGGGGTACTGGCTAGTCCACTTAGAACATAGAACATAGAACATAGAGCAATACAGCACAGAACAGGCCTTTCGGCCCACGATGTTGTGCCAAACATCTATCCTAGATTAAGCACCCATCCATGTACATATCCAATTGCCGCTTAAAGGTCGCCAATGATTCTGACTCTACTACTCCCACGGGCAGTGCATTCCATGCCCCCACCACTCTCTGTGTAAATAACCCACCCCTGACATCTCCCCTATACCTTTCACCCTTCACCTTAAATTTATGTCCCCTTGTAACACTCTGTTGTACCAGAGGAAAAACGTTTCTGACTGTCTACTCTATCTATTCCTCTGATCATCTTATAAACCTCTATCAAGTCACCCCTCGTCCTTCGCTGTTCCAACGAGAAAAGGCCGAGAACTCTCAACCTATCCTCGTACGACCTATTCTCCATTCCAGGCAACATCCTGGTAAATCTTCTCTGCACCCTCTCCAAAGCTTCCACATATTTCCTAAAGTGAGGCGACCAGAAATGCGCACAGTACTCTAAATGTGGCCTAACCAAAGTCCTGTACAGCTGCAACATCACTTCACGACTCTTGAATTCAATCCCTCTGCTAATGAACGCTAATACACCATAGGCCTTCTTACAAGCTCTATCCACCTGAGTGGCAACTTTCAAAGATCTATGTACATAGACCCCAAGATCCCTCTGTTCCTCCACCTGACGAAGAACCCTACCGTTAACTCTGTATTCCGCATTCTTATTTGTTCTTCCAAAATGGACAACCTCACACTTAGCAGGGTTGAACTCCATCTGCCACTCCTCAGCCCAGCTCTGCATCATATCTAAGTCCCTTTGCAGCGGACAACAGCCCTCCTCACTATCCACAACTCCACCAATCTTCGTATCACCTGCAAATTTACTGACCCACCCTTCAACTCCCTCTTCCAAGTCATTAATAGAAATTACAAACAGCAGAGGACCCAGAACTGATCCCTGCGGAAATCCACTTGTAACTGGGCTCCAGGCTGAATATTTACCATCTACCACCACTCTCTGACTTCCACCGGTTAGCCAGTTCTCTATCCAACTGGCCAAATTTCCCTCTAACCCGTGCCTCCTGACTTTCCGCATAAGCCTACCATGGGGAACCTTATCAAATGCCTTACTAAAATCCATGTACCCTACATCCACTGCTCTACCCTCATCCACATGCTTGGTCACCTCCTCAAAGAATTCACTAAGACTTGTAAGGCAAGACCTACCCTTCACAAATCAGTGCTGGCTGTCCCTAATCAAGCAGTGTCTTTCCAGATACTCATAAATCCTATCCCTCAGTACCCTTTCCATTACTTTGCCTACCACAGAAGTAAGACTAACTGGCCTGTAATTCCCGGGATTATCCCTATTCCCTTTTTTGAACAGGGGCACAACATTCGCTACTCTCCAGTCCCCTGGTACAACGCCCGATGACAGTGAAGACAAAAGGATCATTGCCAACGGTACTGCAATTTCCTCTCTTGCTTCCCACATAATCCTAGGATATATCCCGTCAGGCCCAGGGGACTTGTCTAACCTCAAGTTGTTCAAAATGTCCAACACATCTTCCTTCCTAACAAGTATCTCTTTTAGCTTACCAGTCCGTTTCACACTCTCCTCTTCAACAATACGGTCCCTGTCGTTCGTAAATACTGAAGAAAAGTACTCATTCAAGACCTCTCCTATCTCTTCCGACTCAATACACAATCTCACACTACTGTCCTTGATCGGACCTACCCTCGTTCTCGTCATTCTCATGTTTCTCACATACGCATAAAATGCCTTGGGGTTATCCTAAATCCTATCCGCCAAAGATTTTTCATGCCCTCTCTTAGCTCTCCTAATCCCTTTCTTCAGGTCCCTTCTGGCTATCCTGTATCCCTCCACTGACCTGTCTGAACCCTATTTCCTCAACCTTATGTAAGCCTCCTTCTTCCTCTTTACTAGTCATTCAACCTCCCTCGTCAACCAAGGCTCCCTCACACGACCATTTCTTTCCTGCCTGGTAGGTAAATACATATCAAGCAGACACGTCGTATCTGCTCCTTGAAAAAGTTCCACATTTCCACCACATCCTTCCCTGACAGCCTATGTTTCCAACTTATGCTCTTCAAATCCTGTCTTAATTTCGCAATTTCCCTTCCCCCAATTGTAAAATCTACCTTGTTGTGCGCACCTATAACCAAGGTGAAAGTCACAGAATTGTGGTCACCATCACCAAAATGTTCGCCCACTAACAAGCCCATCACTTGTCCTGGTTCATTACCGAGTAACAAATCCAATATAGTCTCACCTCTGGTTGGACAATCTACATACTGAGTTAGAAAAGCTTCCTGGACACACTGCACAAACACCGCCCCATCCAATCTACTTGATCGAAAGAGCTTCCAATCAATACTTGGGAAGTTGAAGTCGCCCATGACTACGACCCTGTGGCTTCTGCACCTTTCCAAAATCTGTTTCCCAATCTGTTTCTCCACATCTCTGCTGCTATTGGGGGGTCTATAGTTAACACCCAACAAGGTGACTGCACCTTTCTATTTCTGACTTCAGCCCATACTACCTCCAAAGGCAGATCCCCCTCAAACTTCCTTTCTGCAGCCGTTATACCATTTCTAATTAGGAATGCCACCCCCCCCTCCTTTTTACCACCCTCCCTAATCTTAATGAAACATCTGTAACCAGGAACCTCCAACAACGATTCCTGTCCCTCATCTATCCACATCTTATAGACATATATGATTATTCATATGGTCAGGTCTGCCTCCCGCCTTCGATGAAAGAAGAAAATACTTCTCTCATCCTTTAAAAAAGGAAAGGTCCCAGAAGATTGCACATTACACAGACCAATATATTTGCGAAATGTAGATCTTAAAATTCTTTCTAAAACATTAGCATTAAGGCTGGAGAGGGTTTAACCACACATCATACAAGAGGATCAGATGGGTTTTATTTGGGGCCATAGATCATCTAATAACATTAGAAGGGTTTTACATGTGATCCAAGTCTGACATCAGGAAAGAATACCGGGAATAGTAGGCTCTTTAGATGCGGAGAAGGCATTCGATCAGGTTAAATGGTCATATCTGATTGACACACAGGAAAAGTTCGGTGTTAGAGAGGTATTCGCCAAATGGGTCTCAATATTGTGCAATGACCCCAAAGCAGCCGTGATTCCTAATGGTTTATGCTCGAATAGCTTCAGTGTGGGTAGCAGCTGTCGTCAGGGATGTCCTCTCTCACCGTTATTATTCACGCTAATAATTGAACCATTGGCAGAAGCTATACCGGCTGATTTTAATAGAATGGATCTGAGGTTTGGTTCGGGTAAACATAAAATTACCATTAACGCAGACAATGTTCTCCTTTTTCTTAATAATCGTTTGATATTAATTTACTCAATGCATTCTGAGATTACAAAATTATTTTCATAAAATTGGAGGCCATGCCAATGGATGGTATCGATAGTCTGTTCAATTTATCGGACGGAAATCGCTTTCCCTTTCAGTGGTCTCTGGAGAGATTTTTTATCTTTCGGGATTTTTATCACCTCAGTATTTGGTCAGCTGTACAAAGCCAATTTTGTGCACCTATTAGAGAGGATATTGCAGGACCCTTCAACGCTCAGGGGGAATCTCCTGATATTTTGGTTTAGCAGAATAGCTCTAATCAAAATGAATATTTTGCCTCGTCTCGTATACCCTATGCGAATGCCCCCTGTGATGTTGCCAGGTATTGTGTAAACTATACGGTTGGATTGCTTCTTTCATTTGGAATCAAAGACGGCCCCTTATTAAATTAAAGAAGCTGCAGCTTCCACAAGCAAGGGGAGAAACTGGGTTTTCCGGACTTTAGAAAGTATCAGCTGAGTTCTCTATTAAGCTACATAGCTGACTGGGTCTCGTGTGACCCACAATCAATCTGGCTGCTACCCACACTGAAGCTATCCGAGCAATCAATCTGGCTGGACATTGAAGCTTCTCATGCAGTGTTCCCTCATTAATCTCTTATTTTAGATAAAATTAAATGTCGTTATGGACTATTATAAAAATCCTAAATACAGTTAACGCCTGGAAGATGATGCGGCATTGACGAAGGTAATTCACAAAAAAAACCTCACCACTTCTATAGTGGGAGCATGGGATTTTCAACTGGGGTACACAGACGCCACATTTAAAACCTGGAGGTC